>NW_020837990.1:2750109-3040746 GCF_003676395.1 Aethalodelphis obliquidens
CACACACACACACACACACACACACACACACACACACACACACACACTGAGCTCTCTCCAGTATGTCTTAGTTTCTACCTTCCTGTAGGACACTTTCTCTTGAGTAACTTGTCTGCACCTCTGACTCAACAGCCTTACCTAACTCATCTTTCTGTCCTTTTTATAGTTATGAATATGTGCCTTACTACCCTTTTAAAGAGAGGTCTCCTTGACAGATGGAATTCGTATTTCCCATAACACTGAGCACAATGAACAACTCACACTAGACACTAAAGAAATATTTTTAAATAAATCAGTCACTGTTTATTCACTGGAACATAGGACATTACTAGATTAGACTTTAGTAGGATGAGTTGGGATAGACAAATGAGTAAAATACCAGAAGTGCTCTTGCTATCTTTAGGTGAAATGTATAGCTCCCTCTGGGATTGTCCCAACAAAGGAGCTGACCTAGTTTAATAGAGTATAAATATAGTGTGTTCCCAAAAAGTCCCCAAACACTAGATACACAAAAGTGTGTCTTCAATGTTTCAAGTGGTGCAACGAATACAGATTGACCCACTTAAAATGAGCCTTTTTACACAAAGTGGTTTCTATTCAGACTAGGACCATCCAGCAAAATTCTTGCATCTATGGGCCAAGGCGTTTCCCCTCCTTTCCTTTGAACGGCTTTTAAAGAATTTGTTTACCCAAATTAAAAATCAAACCCAGCAGACAAACAACAAACAGACAAACAGCAACAAATTTTACCCAAATTCTGTAGTTCTTAAAAAGAAATGGAAGTAAATGTAGATGAAGAAAAACACCTAACTTCAGCATTTTCCATCATTTTTGTAGTCTTAGTTTGCACAGCCTCACTCGGAACACTATTTATATCTACTAGGTATTTTGTCTGAGGTTAGTAAGCTGTCAGTGGGCAAGTATTTTTGCCCTGATTATGGTTTCATGGACTATTCATAAACATTAGTACCTGGGGAAAAATACCATCATACATTTCCTCCCAGTTGTATAATTTTTAGGAAAAAATGTACCACTTTACTGAAATAGACAGGTGTAAACCTTAAGCAGTATTAGTCATATCTTGCCCTAATTAAAAGATAATCAAGATTTTAAACAGTAAGCATGGATGGAACATCCTAGATCTAGGGCAAGTTCACACCCTACTCTCTATTCTCCCCTCAACTTACCCAGTAAAGAAGAGTTCTTGTATAATAACTGGTAGAGGGTGGAGTTCTTTTGCATTGCTCCCTCTTCTGACCATCCCTCTCATAACGCTGATGTTCTCAAGCTGGCTTGAGGCCATCTCCCACTTGGGAGGGCTCTGCTACCTTGGAAAGACAAGTAGGACTGGAGGGCAGTCCAGGGCAATGAGGAATGGAGTAGATGACTAAGCCCAGCTCATCTCCAGCCTTAGGAACAGGGCCTCACTTTTTTTTCCACTTTGAAGTTGTAAAAGCAAGCTAAATGAAAAATCATTCTCCTATTGATGGAAGACTTGGGTTGCTTCCAATCTTTTGCTATTACTAACAATGCTGCAATTTTGCATGTGTCCTAGTGTAACTCTAGGATACATTCCCAGAAGTGGAATAGCTGGGTCAAAGGGTATATGCATTTGTGATTTTAATAGATATTACTAGATTGCCCTCCCCTGGGGTTGTAACAATTTACATTCCCACCAGCAATATATGAAAGTGACTCTTTTCCTACCGCCTCACCAAGAGATTGCATCACACTTTTTGGATTTTTGACAATCTGATAAGTGAAAAATAGTATCTCAGTGTAGTTTTAAAACTGCATTTCACTTATACTCATAAGTAGTTTCATGTATTTAAAAGTAATTTATATTTCCTTTTATATTCTTTGCCCATTTTCTTATTGGCTTTTATCAAAATGTAGGGGCTCTTTATACACTTGGGAGATAAGCTCCTTTTTTTTGGTATTTGTTGCAAATATTTTAACTCAGTTTTAACATTTATATTTTTGTTTAATGGTATGTCTTCACACTGAAATTTTCTTTTAGTATTATGTAGTCGAATATAATAATTTAAAAAAATTTTGGATTTTGATTTATATTTAGATTGGCTTTTCCCTACCCAGGCCTAGGATGGAATCCTTCCATGTTTTCTTTCAGTATTTTTATGGTTTCAATGCTTTATATTTAAATCTTGATCCATTTGGAATTTATCCTTGTTTGAAATGTGATATGTAAATCCAATTGTTCCAGGAACTTTTATTGAATACCCTATGTTTTCCCCTCTGGTTTGAGTTGCCACTTTCGTTATATAATATCTCTCTCTCGCTCTGTTTCTGAACTTTCTCTATTTTTTTTCCACGACTATGTCAGTCTCTTCATGCATTAGTGTCATGGATTTATAATATATATGAAATCAAATAGATCATTTCTCTTCCTTGTTTTTCCATTTCAAAAATTCTCTGGGCTTCCCTGGTGGTGCAGTGGTTGAGAGTCCGCCTGCCGATGCAGGGGACACAGGTTCGTGCCCCGGTCCAGGAGGATCCCACATGCTGCGGAGCGGCTGGGCCCGTGAGCCATAGCCGCTGAGCCTGTGCGTCCGGAGCCTGTGCTCCGCAACAGGAAAGGCCACAACAGTGAGAGGCCCGCGTACTGCAAAAAAAAAAAAAAAAAAAATTCTCTAAATATTGTTTTTTTACATGAATTTAAAAAATTAGCTTTTTAAAAATATTGGCAGTTTTACTGGGATTACATTATTTTTAATTAGGTTAGATAAAATTGACATCTTTATGATGTTTGTTCTCCCTATGTAAAATATGTCTTTCCATTTGTTAAAATTTACTATCTTTAGTTAATTTTATAAAGTTTCCTTAATATGTCTTATGTTAATTTTCTTCTTGGTTATTTTGTCTTTCTGAGTTGCTATTATAAATGGGATTTTTTTTCTTCTGTCAGATGTTCCAACTGGCTATTGTTTACATTGATGAAAATCATTGATTAATTCATATTAATTGTGTATCCCCACTAATTTGTTTTCTTGAGTTTATACTTTCATTCAGTTTATTCTCTTGTGTTTTCCAGGTTACCATTAAACACCTTCAAATACTGATTGTATGTCTTCTTCCTTGTTTCCAGTTTTGTACCACTAACTTTTTTCTCTGTTCCAATTGTGTTGGCTGGTACCTCCTGCACAATGTTAAAAATAGTGATGATTATGGGCATCTTCTTTACGTCTTTAATGCGAATTTCTCTGTTTTTGCAATTCAGAATGGTGCTTGATTGGGGCTAAGAAGGAAATATCTCATTATTTTAAGAAGGGGGCTTCCCTGGTGGCACAGTAGTTAAGAGTCCACCTGCCAATGCAGGGGACATGGGTTCATGCCCCGGGGAGTGGCAGGGCCTGTGAGCCATGGCCCGTGAGCCATGGCTGCTGAGCCTGCACATCCGGAGCCTGTGCTACACAACAGGAGAGGCCACAACAGTGAGAGGCCCACGTACCACAAAAAAAAAAAATAAAAAAAAGAAGGTATCTACCACTATTTATTGAGGTTTTTTAAAATCAAGAATAAATGATGAATTTTTCAAAAATCAGATTTATTGAAGTATAATTTTCATACAGTAAAATTTAGATTTTTAGGTGTAGAGCTCAGAGAATTTTGACAAGTGTATACAGTTTACTAATTACGAACACATTAAAGATATGGAATATTTTCAACACCACAAAAAGTTCCCTTGTGACACTTTATAGTCTATTTCCCCAACGACCTCACCCCTGGCAACTCTGATCTGATATTTTTACCCATGGTTTTGCTTTATCAGGAATAAATGGAATTATACTATATAAAACTTTTTTGTATCTTCTTTAGCATAATTCTTTTTTTTTTTTTTTTTTTTGCGGGCCTCTCACTGTTGTGGCCTCTCCCGTTGCGGAGCACAGGCTCCGGACGCGCAGGCTCAGCGGCCATGGCTCACGGGCCCAGCCGCTCCGCGGCATGTGGGATCTTCCCGGACCGGGGCACGAACCCGTATCCCCTGCATTGGCAGGCGGACTCTCAACCACTGCACCAACAGGGAAGCCCAAGCATAATTCTTTTGAAATACATTCATATTATTGTATCTATGAATAGTTCTTTTTTATTGTTGAGGAGTCTGTTGTATGGATGTACCACAGTTTGTTTATCCATTCACCAGTTGACAAACTTTGGAATGTTTCCAGATTTCAGCTTGTTATCAATCTAAAGATCTTTGTGTAAAGTGAAAAATATGAGTTGTATGGTAAATGTATGTTTAACTATTAGAAATTTCCAAACTGTTTTCCCAAGTGGTTATATCATTTTGCATACACACCAACAATGTATGAAAATTACAGTTGCTGTGTATTCCTGCCAACCCTTTCTTTTATCTATTTTTTTTTGGCGGAGGGGTAGGGTTGGGGGAATCATTTTGTAGATGTCTAGCAGTATCTCATTGTGACTTTAATTTGCATTTCCTTAATAATTAATGATGTTGAACCTCTTTTCATGTGCTTATTTGCCATCTGTATTCTTTGGTGAAGTATCTGTTCAAATATTTTGCCCATCTTTTAATTGAGACTTTTGTCTTCTTCTAATTATTTTAACAGCTTAATGAAGCGTAATAAAAAAACAGTAAACCACATGTATTAAAAGTATACAGCTTGGTAAGTTTTGACAGGTGTATATAACCATAACCAAAATCAAGATAATGAATATATCTATTACCACTAAAAGTTTCCTCTTGACGCATTATAATTCTTCTCTTCCACACCTCCCAACTCTGGCCCTCACCCCCAGGCAACCAATGACATGATCTCTGTCTCTAGAGATTAGATTGCGTTTTCTAGAATTTTATATAAATGGAATCATAGAGTATGTACTCTTTTTTTTTTAAGGTGGCTTCTCTCACTGGCGTAAGTATTTTGAGATAAGTCTGTGTTGTTCCATGGATTAATAGTTCATTCCTCTTTGTTGCTGAGTAGCATTTCGAGTACAGATGAACCATAATTTGTTTATCCATTCATCTGTTGGTAGATCTTTTGGCTTGTTTCCACATCTTAAAATTTATGTCCAAATTCTTGTGTGAACATATTTTCAGTTGTCACGCATATATACCTATGAGTGGAATTGCTGTATCATATGGTTACTTTATGTTTAACTTTTTGAGAAACTGTCCAAAAGTTTTCCACAGCAGCTGCGCCATTTTATATTCCCACCAGCAATGTACAGGGTTCCAATTTCTCCGCGTCCTTGCCACATTTATTTTCCTTTTTTAAAAAAATTATGGGCATGAAGTGGTATCTCATTGTGATTTTTTAAATTTTATTTTATTTATTTTTGGCTGTTTTGGGTCTTTGTTGCTGTGCATGGACTTCTCTAGTTGCGGTGAGTGGGGGCTACTCTTCGTTGCAGAGCACAGCCTTCTCATCGCGGTGGCTTCTCTTGTTGTGGAGCATGGGCTCTAGGTGTGCGGGCTTCAGCAGTTGTGGCTCGCAGGCTCTAGAGCACAGGCTCAGTAGTTGTGGTGCACAGGCTTAGTTGCTCCACGCCATGTGGGATCTTCCCGGACCAGGGCTCTGACCCATGTCCCCTGCATTGGCAGGTGGATTCTTAACCACTGCGCCACCAGGGAAGCCCTCTCATTTTGATTTTGATTTGCATTTACTAATGATTAATTATACTGAGCATCTTCTCATGTGCTTACTGGCCGTTTGTCTATCTTCTTTGGAGAAATATCTACTCAAAGCCTTTGCCCATTTTTAAATGGGGCTGTTCGTCTCTTTATTCTTGAATTGTAAGTGTTCTTATTATATTCTGGATATTAACCCTTTCAAATATTAATATTTGAAAATATTTTTACCTATTCTCTGTGTTGTCTTTTCAATTTGTGGATAGTATCCTTTGATTCACAAACATTTTTAATTTTTATGAAGTCTAATTTATCTGTTTCCTCATTGGGTGTCTGTGCTTTACGTGACATGTTTAATGAACCATTACCTAATCCAAAGTCATGGAAATTTACATCTATGTGTTCTTCTAAGAGTTTTATGGTTTTACCTCTACGTGTAGGTCTGATGTATTTGGATTAATTTTTGTAAATGGTGTGAGGTAGGGGTCCGGTTTCAGTCTTTTTCATGTGGGTATCCAGTTGTTCCAGCACCATTTGTTCTCCCATTCAATTATTTAACACCCTGGTCGAAAATCAACTGACGATGGATATGTGGATTTATTTCTCATTTGTAGTTTATTGATCTACATGTCTGTTTTTATGCCAGTGCTACAGTGTCTTGATTGGTGTAGCTGTGCTTTAGTAAGTTTTGAAATCAGGGAGTGTGACTCCTCCAGTGTTATTTTTCTTTTTCAAATTGTTTCCGATATTCTGGTTCCTTCGCATTTTCATGTAAATTTTTATTTAAAACGACATTGGAATTTTGATAGAGATTGCCTCTGATCTGTAGATCAATTTGGAGAGTATTACTGTGTAAACAATATTATGTATTCCAATCCTTGAAACATGAGGTATCTATTTAGGTGTTCTTTAGTTTCTTTCAACAAAGTTTTGTGGATTTTAGTGTACAATTACCAAACTTCTTTTGCTAAATTTATTCCTAAGTATTTTATTTTTATGCTATTTTAAAATTGTTTTCTTAATTTTCAGATTGTTCACTACAAATGTATAAAAATACAACTAATTTTTGTATATTGATCATGTATCCTGTAATCTCACTGAATTTATTAGATCTAATAGATCCTAGGGCTTTCTGTATACAAGATCATGTCATCCGCAAATAAAAATAGTTTACTTATTCCTTTGCAATCTGAATGTCTTATATTATTTTCTTGCCTAATTTATTTGATTAGAAGCTTCAGGAAGTGTTGAATAGAGGTGCTAAGAGTAGAGATTCTTGTCTTGTTCCTGATCTTAGGGATGAAAGTTTTCAGTTTTTCACCATTAAATATTATGTTAGCTGCATGTTTTTCATAGATGCTCTCTATCAGTTTGAGGAAATTCCCTTGTATTTCTAGTTTGTTTAAGGTTTTTATTATGAAAAGATTGTTCAGGTTTTTTCAAATATCTTTTCTACGTGTATTGAAATTATCATGTTTATTCTACTGATATAATGTTGATTGACTTTCATAGGTTGAACCAACCTGCATACGAGGGATAAGTTCCATTTGGTCATGGTGTGTAATTCTTTTTATAGACTGTTGGGCTCAGTTTGCTAGTGTGTTATTGAGCAATTTGTGTCTCTATATTTACAAAGGATATTCGTCTATATATACATATTTTTTTTTTTTCTGGCAATGTCTTTTTCTGCTTTTGGTATCTGAATAATATTGGACTCAGGATGAGTTGGAAAGTGTTCTCTTCTATTTTTGGAGGAATTTAAGAAATATTAATGCTAAATTTTCTTTAAATGTTTGGTAGAATTCACCAGTAAAGACACCTAGGCCTGGGCTTTTCTTTGGGGGAAATTGTTTTCTTACTAACTCATTCTGTTCACTTGTTATAGGTCTATAGATTAGATTTTTATTTCTTCTTAAGTCAGTATGGGTAGTTTGTGTATTTCTAAGATTTTTTTCCATTTCATATAGGCTGCTTAGGTTTTTATCTATGTTGATTATTCATATTATTCTCTTTTAATCCTTTTTATTTCTAAAAGATTAATAGTGGTGTCTGTACCAATTTTAGTAATTTCAATTTTCTCACTTTTTTCCTTGGTTAGTCTATCTAATTTTCTTGACCTTTTCAAAGACCATACTTCGGGGTTTCATTAAATTTTTTCTATTGTGTTTCTATATTCTATTTCATTAATTTCTGCTCTAATTTTATTATTTTTCTTCTTTCTGCTTTCTTTGGATTTAATTTGATTTTCTTTCTTTATGACTTAAAAACACACTCATTTATTACTTCACACTTTCTATGGATCAGGATTTTTGGCATAGGCTAGCTGGGTTCTCTGCTCAGGGTCTCAGAAAGCTGCAAGCAGAGTGTTTACAGGGGCTACAAAGTCATCTGAGGCACATTTAAAATCCTTTTCCAAACTCATTAGCTGTTGGAAATGCGAATTTCCTTGTAGTTGTATGACTGAGATATCCATTTCCTTGTTAGCTATAGATCAGAACCACTCTCAGTTCCTAAAGGCCACTCTCTGATCCTTGACATGTGGGGCTTGTCTCTCAAAACATGGCAAAATTTGCTTTTCTTTTTCTAGTTTTTCTAAAGTGGAAGTTTAGGTTATTGGTTTGAGATCATTCTTCTTTTATAATGTAGATTTTTACAGCTGCAAATTTTCCTTTAAGAACAGCTTTAGCTGCAGCCCGTAAGTTTTGGTATGGTTGTGCTTTCGCTTCTATTCATCTCAAAGTATTTTCTAACTTCATTTATGATATCTTCTTGGACACATTGGTTATTTAGGTGTATGTAATTTAATTGTCACATATTCGTGAATTTACAAGTTTGTATCTGTTGCTGATTTCTAATTTCTTTCTATTGTGGTCAGAGAATGATGTCACTCCTTTTTAATTTTTTGAGACTTGTTTTGTGGCCTAACATCTGGCTATCCTGGAGAATGTTTTGTATGCTTAGAGAAGAATATATGTTCTGCTATTTTTAAGTGGAGTGTTCTGTACATAATTCTGTTAGGTCTAGTCAGTTTATGGTGCTGTTCAGGTCATCTCGTTTTTGCTAATACTCTGTCTAGTTGTCCTAATCATCAATTAAATTGGAGTATTGAAGTTGCCAATTATGATCATTGAATTGTCTTTTTCTCCCTAAATTATGCTAGTCTTTGCACTATTGTTAGGTGTATATATGTTTGTATTTGTTATATCTTCTTGATGGATGGACATTTTTATCATTATAAATATCCTTCTTTGTCTCTAGTAAAAGTTTTTGTCTTAAAGTCTACTTTTTTCTGATATTAGTGTACTCACTCAAGCTCTGTTTTGGTTACTATGTGCATGCAATATGTATTTTCCAATCTTTTATTTTTTATTATTATTTTTAATATCTTTATCGGAGTATAATTGCTTTACAATATTGTGTTAGTTTCTGTTGTACAACAAACTGAATCAGCTATATGTATACATATATTCCCATATACCCTCCCTCTTGAGCCTCCCTCCCACCCTCCCTGTCCCACCCGCTAGGTCATCACAAAGCACCGAGCTGACCTCCCTGTGCTATGCAGCTGCTTCCCAGCTATCTATTTTACACTTGGTAGTGTATATATGTCCACGCCACTCTCTCACTTCATCCCAGCTTACCAGTCCCTGTGTGCTCAAGTCCATTCTCTATGTCTGCATCTTTATTTCTGTACTGCCCCTAGGTTCATCAGAACCATTTTTTGTTTTAAATTCCATATATATGTGTTAGCATACGCTGTTTGTTTTTCTTTCTGACTTCTTCATTCTGTATGACAGATTCTAGGTCCACCCACCTCACTACAAATAACTCAATTTTGTTTCTTTTTATGGCTGAGTAATATTCCATTGTATATATGTGCCATGTCTTCTTTATCCATTCATCTGTCGATGGACACTTAGGTTGCTTCCATGTTCTGGCTATTGTAAATAGTGCTGCAGTGAACATTGTGGTGTATGACTCTTTCTGAATTATGGTTTTCTCAGGGTATATGCCCAGGGATTGCTGGGTCATATGGTAGTTCTATTTTTAGTTTTCTAAGGAACCTCCTTACTGTTCTCCATAGTGGCTATATCAATTTACATTCCCACCAACAGTGCAAGAGGGTTCCTTTTTCTCCGCACCCTCTCCAGCATTTATTGTTTGTAGATTTTTTGATGATGGCCATTCTGACCAGTGTGAGGTGATACCTCATTGTAGTTTTGATTTACATTTCTCTAATGATTAGTGATGTTGAGCATCCTTTCATGTGTTTGTTGGCAAGGTGTATATCTTCTTTGGAGATAGTGCCTTGATTACTGCAGCTTTGTACTATAGTCTGAAGTCAGGGAGCCTGATTCCTCCAGCTCTGTTTTTCTTTCTCAAGATTGCTTTGGCTATTTGGGGTTTTTTGTATTTCCATACAAACTGTAAAATTTTTTGAACTAATTCTGTGGAAAATGCCATTGGTAATTTGGTAGGGATTGCATTGAATCTGTAGATTGCTTTGGGTATTATAATCAATTTCACAATGTTGATTCTTCCAATCCAAGAATATGATATATCTCTCCATCTGTTTGTGTCATCTTTGATTTCTTTCATCAGTGTTTTATAGTTTTCTGAGTACAGGTCTTTTGCCTCCTTAGGTAAGCTTATTCCTAGGTATTTTATACTTTTTGTTGTAAAGGTAAACGGGAGTGTTCCCTTAATATCCCTTTCTGATCTTATGTTGTTAGTGTATAGGAATGCAAGAGAGTTCTGTGCATTAATTTTGTATCCTACTACTTTACCAAATTCATTGCTTAGCTCTAGTAGTTTTCTGATGGCATCTTTAGGATTTTCCTTGTATAGTATCTTGTTATCTGCAGACACTGACAGTTTTACTTCTTCTTTTCTGGTTTGGATCCCTTTTATTTCTTTTTCTTCTCTGATTGCCATGGCTAAAATTTCCAAAACTATGTTGAATAATAGTGGTGAGAGTGGGCACCCTTGTCTTGTTCCTGATCTTAGAAGAAATGCTTTCAGTTTTTCACCATTCAGAATGATGTTGGATGTGGGTTTGTCATATATGGCTTTTATTATGTTGAGGTAGGTTCCCTCTGTGCCCACTTTCTGGAGGGTTTTCATCATAAATGGGTGTTGAATTGTGTCAGAAGCTTTTTTTGCATCTATTGAAATTATCATATGGTTTTAATCCATCAATTTGTTAATATGGTTTATCACATTGATTGATTTGCATATATTGACGAATCCTTGCATTCCTGGGATAAACCCCACTTGATCATGGTGTATGATCCTTTTAATGTGCTGTTGGATTCTGTTTGCTAGTATTTTGTTGAGGATTTTTGTATCTCTATTCATCAGTGATATTGGCCTGTAATTTTCTTTTTTCGTGACATCTCTGTCTGGTTTGGGGATCAGGGTGATGGCAGCCTCATAGAATGAGTTTGGGAGTGTTCCTCCCTCTGCTATATTTTGGAAGAGTTTGAGAAGGATGGGTGTTAGCTCTTCTCTAATGTTTGATAGAATTCACCTGTGACGCCATCTTGTCCTGGGCTTTTGTTTGTTGGAAGATTTTTAATCCCAGTTTCAGTTTCAGTGCTTGTGATTGGTCGTTCATATTTTCTATTTCTTCCTGGTTCGGTCTTGGAAGGTTGTACTTTTCTAAGAATTTGTCCATTTCTTCCAGGTTGTCCATTTTATTGGCATAAAGTTGCTTGTAGTAGTCTCTCATGATCCTTTGTATTTCTGCATTGTCAGTTGTAATTTCTCCTTTTTTCATTTCTAATTCTATTGATTTGAGTCTTCTCCCTTTATTTCCTGATGAGTCTGGCTAATAGTTTATCAATTTTCTTTATTTTCTCAAAGAACCAGGTTTTATTTCTTTTTCTTTTTTTTTTTAACATCTTTATTGGAGTATAATTGCTTTACAATGGTGTTTCAGTTTCTGCTTTATAACAAAGTGAATCAGTTATACATATACATATCTTCCCATATCTCTTCCCTCTTGTGTCTCCCTCACTCCCTCCCTCCCTATCCCACCCCTCTAGTTTCCCACAAAGTGCCGAGCTGATCTCCCTGTGCCATGCGGCTACTTCCTACTAGCTATCTATTTTACTTCTGGTAGTGTATATATGTCCATGCCACTCTCTCACTTTGTCACAGCTTACCCTTCCCCCTCCCCATATCCTCAAGTCCATTCTCTAGTAGGTCTGTGTCTTTGTTCCCATCTTGCCCTTAGGTTCTTTATGACCATTTTTTCCCCCTAGATTCCATATATATGTGTTAGCATATGGTATTTGATTTTCTCTTTGTGACTTACTTCACTCTGTATGACAGATTCTAGGTCCATCCACCTCACTACAAATAACTCAATTTCATTTCTTTTTATGGCGGAGTAATATTCCATTGTATATATGTGCCATGTCTTCTTTATCTGTTCACCTGTTGATGGACACTTAGGTTGCTTCCATATTCTGGCTATTGTAAATAGAACTGCAATGAACATTTTGGTACATGACTCTTTTTGAATTATGAGAACCAGCTTTTAGTTTTATTGATCTTTGCTCTTGTTTTCTTTATTTCTCTTTCATTTATTTCTGCTCTGGTCTTTATGATTTCTTTCCTTCTGCTAACTTTGGGAGTCTTTTGTTGTTGTTCCTCTTTCTCTAATTGCTTTAGGTGTAAGGTTAGGTTGTTTATTTGAGATTTTTCTTGTTTCTTGAGGTATGGTTGTATTGCTGTAAACTTCCCTCTTGGGACTGCTTTTGCTGCATCCCATAAGATTGGGTCGTCATGTTTTCATTTTTATTTGTTTTTAGGCATTATTTGATTTCTTCAGTGATCTCTTGGTTGTTTAGTAGTGTATTGGTTAGCCTCATGTGTTTGTATTTTTTACAGTTTTCTCCCTGTTGTTGATATCTAGTCTCATAGTATTGTAGTTGGAAAAGATGGTTGATATGATTTCAATTTTCTTAAATTTACTGAAGCTTGATTTGTGACCCAAGATGTGATCTATCCTGGAGAATGTTCCGGGTGACCTTCAGAAGAGTGTATTCTGTTGTTTTTGGATGGAAAGTCCTAGAAATGTCAATTAGGTCCATCTGGTCTAATGTGTCATTTAAAGCTTGTGTTTCCTTATATATTTTCTGTTCAGATGATCTGTCCGTTGGTTTAAGTGGGGTGTTAAAGTCACCTACTATTATTGTGTTACTCTTGATTTCTCCTTTTATGGTTGTCAGCATTTGCCTTCTGTATTGAGGTGTTCCTATGTTGGGTGCATAGATATTTACAATTGTTATATCTTCTTCTTGGATTGATCCCCTGATCATTATGTAGTGTCCTTCCTTGTCTCTTGTAATAGTCTTTATTTTAAAGTCTATTTCGTCTGATATGAGTATTGCTACTCTAGCTTTCTTTTGATTTCTATTTGCATGGAATATCTTTTTCCATCCCCTCACTTTCAGTCTGTATGTGTCCCTAGGTCTAAAGGGGGTCTCTTTTAGACAGCATAGATATGGGTCTTGTTTTTGTATCCATTCAGCCAGTCTGTGTCTTTTGGTTGGATCATTTAATGCAGTTACATTCAAGGTTATTATCAATATATATGTTCCTATTACCATTTCCTTAATTGCTTTGGGAGATCTTTTCCTCCTCTTGTGTTTCCCACCAAGAGAAGTTCCTTTAGCATTTGTTGTAAAGCTGGTTTGGTGTTGCTGAATTCTCTTAACTTCTGCTTGTCTGTAAAACTTTTGATTTCTCTGTCGTATCTGAATGAGATCCTTGCTGGGTAGAGTAATCTTGGTTGTATGCTTTCCCCTTTCATCACTTTAAATATATCTTGCCACTCCCTCTGGCCTGTAGAGTTTCTGCTGAAAGATCAGCTGTTAACCTTATGGGGATCCCCTTGTATGTTATTTGATTCTTTTCCCTTGCTACTTTTAATATTTTTTCTTTGTGTTTAATTTTTGTTAGTGCAATTAATACGTGTCTCAGCATGTTTCTCTTTGTGTTTATCCTGTATGGTACTCTCTGTGCTTCCTGAACTTGGGTGGCTATTTCCTTTCCCGTGTTGGGGAAGTTTTCGATGATAATGTCTTCAAATATTTTCTCAGACCCTTCCTTTTTCTCTTCTTCTTCTGCGACCCCTATAATTCAAATGTTGGTACACTTAATGTTGTCCCAGAGGTCTCTGAGACTGTCCTCCATCCTTTCCATTCTTTTTTCTTTATTCTGCTCCTTGGCAGTTATTTCCACCATTTTATCTTCCAGTTCACTAATCCGTTCTTCTGCCTCAGTTATTCTGCTACTGATTCCTTCTAGAGTATTTTTAATTTCAGTTATTGTGTTATTCTTTACTGTTTGTTTGCTCTTTAGTTCTTCTAGGTCCTTGTTGAACATTTCTTGTGTTTATTCTATTTTTGAAATTTTGGATCATCTTTACTATCATTACTCTGAATTCTTTTTCTGGTGGTTTGCCTATTTCCTCTTCATTTATTTGGTCTTTGGGTTTTTATCTCGCTCCTTTGCCTGCAAGGTATTTCTCTGTCTTCTCATTTTGTATAATTTACAGTATTTGAGGTCTCTTTTCCCCAGGCTGCTGGATTGTAGTTCCTATGGTTTCTGTTCTCTGCCCCCAATGGTGAGGTTGGTACAGTGGCTTGTGTACGCTTCCTGAATCAGGGAGGGGCTGGTACCTGCATTCTTGTCGGTAGTGCTGAGTCTTTTCCCTCTGATGAGCAGGGCCATGTCAGGTGGTGTGTTTGGGGGTTTCTTTGAGTTTAGTATGACTTTAGGTTGTCTGTGTGTTGATGGGCGGGTTTGTGTTCCTGTCTTGTTTGTTGTTTGGTGTGAGGAGTCCAGTGCTGGGAGCTGCTGGCAGTTGAGTGGAGCCAGGTCTTTCATTCTGATAGAGGCCTCCGTGAGAGCTCTCAGCGATTAATCTTCCCTGGAGCTGGGAATTCTCTAGTGGCCCAGCGTCATGGACTCGGTACTCCCACCCCAGAGCCTCAGGCCCAACTTCCAGTAGAGGAACCAAGACGTCACCAGTCGCTCATTCTGGCAATAAAGGGGATTAAAAAAAAAAACAAACTAACAAAACCCCAGACAAATGGTAAAAAGTAAAATCAAATGAACAAAAATAGAAACAAGGAAACACACACACACAAAAGAAACAAAAACAGAACCAAATAAGTCAAAAAGTAAGAGAACAACCAGACAAACAAAAGAACCCAAGAATGAAATGAAACAAAAAGAAAACTGACAAAACACAAAAACAAAAAACAAAACCAAAGCAGATTGCCAACTGAAGAATGAAGCAAAGAAACAAAACAAACTGACAGAAATGATTAAAAAAAAAAAAAAGAAAAAGAGTAAGGGAAAAGAAGACAGAACAACAGAAAAGCAATGTAGAAACAGAAATATAAAAAAATAAAATAGAAACTATACTAAAGAAAATTAAAAAGACAAAACAAAACAAAGACAAACAAAAACCAGAGAAATGGTAAAAAAAAAAAATCAAACAAACAAAAACAGAAACAAGGAAACACACACATGTAAAAGAAACAAAACAGAACCAGATAAAACAGAAAGCATGAGAACAATGAGACAAATAGAACTCAAAAACGATATCAGACAATTAGGATTAAAACTAACAAAAACACATAACCTAAAAACAAAACCAAAGCAGTGTGCCAACTGAAGAATAAAGCAAGAAAACAGAACAAACTGATAAAAATGCTTAAAGAAAAAAATAATAAAATAAAATAAAAAGGAAGAAAAACACAGGACAAGAAAGCAAAGTAGAAATGGAAATATAAAAAAAAAATTTAATATATTAAAGCAAAAGAAGAAGAAAAAAAGGGAAGGAACACAGTACAACAGAAAAAGTAAAAATAGAAATATATTTAAAAAATTAAAAATGTGTTATAAAACATGGAGATCCCAAAAGATTAAATAAAAAATTACTAAAACAACACAAAAAAATAAAAAAAGACCCGAAAAACAAAAGCCAGAACCAACAACAGAATGAATCAAAACATAATAAAATTAATAGTAATAATTGCGTTTCCCTGGGGTCTCTGCTGTAAGTGTCCTTGAACATGCCACGATCCACAGCCCACCTCCGCCGCCCGAAGAGGCTCTCCTCTGTCTCTGGGCTGGTCTCTGGACCTGCTGTGGGCCCTCTGGGGACCCCTCAGTCTCTGATCTGGCCCAGTTCCTGCATGTGCTGCCCCCAGAGTCCACAGCTGCCAGAACTAGGCCATTCTCATTTGTGGGAACACTCATTGCCTACTCAAATATTCCATAGGCGCAGGGTCTACCTAGCTGATCATGGGGATTTAATCTGCAACTTGTTTGGCTGTTGGAAAGAGTTTCAGGAATCTCTCATCTGCTTCAGCTCCCCTGCCCCGGGGTGCAGGTCCTGTCCCACTTTCTCTCCTTCTCCTTCTCCCTTCTTTTTTCCATCCTACCCAGTTATGCAGGGATCTTTATAGCCCTTTCCGGTGTCCAAGGTCTTCTCCTAGTTTTCAGCCAGTGTTCTGTGAGAATTGTTGCATCTGTAGATGTATTCCCGATGCATTCGTGGAGAGAGATGAACTCCACATCCTCCTACTCCTCCACTATCTTGAATCTCTGAAATATTTTTTTTGAAAAAGATATTTTAGTTCTTCTACTCCCATTTGTCCTGTACTTCATTTATGTGGGGAGGTGGAGGGGGGAGAGTGGATGTGATATACGTGTGTATATCTAAACTTTAAAGATTCTGGGTGGTTAAGAATCCACCTGCCAATGCAGGGGACATGGTTCGAGCCTTGGTCCGGGAAGATCCCACATGCTGCGGAGCAATTTAGCCTGTGTGCCACAACTACTGAACCTGTGCTCTAGAGCCCATGTGCATGCCACAACTACTGAGGCCTGTGTGCCTAGAGCCCGTGCTCCTCAACAAGAGAAGCCACCACAATGAGAAGCCTGTGCAGCACAATGAAGAGTAGCCCCTGCACACCACAACTAGAGAAAGCCCACATGCAACAATGAAGACCCAACGCAGCCAAAAATAAATTAAATAAATAAATTTATTAAAAAAAAACTTTAAAGATTCTATTCCACTCTCTTCTGAAAATCCTGGATTGTCAGTGGATGTGTAATATAAGGATGGAATAAGTAACACTGAACAGTTTTAAGATACAGAAACTAGTAATAACTGTAACAATAAATCTTTGTAAGTAATATATTTAGAAATTATTTAGGTGCTGGGAGGAAACTTGGCTTATTTGTTCATTTTTAGGTACAGCTAGAAAGTAAATCCCAACCTTTTACTTTCAACTAATTTGTATTTCTGAACCTAAATTGTGTCTTTTGTGGATAGCATATAGTTTGATCTTTTTTTTTAGGATGGGCCCAGGGGATAAAGAATGCAGTTTTATTGTGTCTTTTAATATATGTTATATACGTGCATACAGACATACATACATGGCAGGATAGATAAGAGGTAATACAACTGAATGAGAACTAATTGTAACAGTGACCTAGGGTAAGAGAATTTCTTTGAGTGGATTCTAGATGTAGTTCTAACCTTTTTTCCAGTCGTGGTTAAAAGGGAAATTAGAGGATTATAGAGTTTTCAGTGCGTAACTGAAGGACTGGTGAGATCAGAAATTCATTCTGGATGGAAAGCAGAACATGCTTGGGAAAGGAGAATTGCCTCTGGACCATAAGCTCAGCAAATTCCAGGCTTAGTTTGATCATTTTAAAATACATTCTGCCAATCTATGCTTTTTAATTGAAGAATTTAATCTAGTTATATTAAATCAAATTATTGATAAGGCAGGACTTATGTCTGCATTCTATTATTTGTTTTCTCTATGTCTAATAAATTTTATTGTTCTTCATTCCTCCATAATGCCATCTTTTATGTTAAAAATAATTTTTGTAGAATATTATTTTAATTCGTTTGTCTCTTCTACTATTTTAAGTTATTTTCTTAGGGGTTGCCATAGGGATTAACATTCTCATTTAAACATCTAGTTCAGATTTACAGTAACTTAATTTCGATAGTATATGTTATGAACTGAATGAATTGTATCTCCCCCAAATTCATATTTTGAAGGCCTAACCTCCAATGCAATTGTATTTGGATAAAGGGCATTTAAGGAGGTAATTAAGGTTAAATAAGTTCATAAGAATTGGTTCCTAACTTGATAGGACTGGTATCCTTATAAAAAGAAGAAGAGACACCAAAGGGCTTTTTCCCTGTGTATACAGAGTAAATGACATGTGAGGACACAGTGAGATGGTAGCTGTCTACAAGACAGGAAGAGAAGCTTCACCAGAAACCAATTCTGATGCCACCTTGATCTTGGACTTCTAGCCTTTAGAACTGTGAGAAAATAAATTTCTGTTGTTTAGCCACCTAGTACAGTCTGTTATGGCAACCTAAGCAGACCTAATACAATTTACAAAAACTTGGCTCCTGTATGGCTCCATTCCTCTCTCCTCTTTATGCTGTTATTTTTTACAACTTACACATCTTTACGTTGTATGCCTATAAACACAGATTTATAATTATTGGTCTATGCAGTTGTCTTTTCAATCAGATAGGAGAAAAGTGGAGTTACAAACAATAATACATTTATATTGTCTTTTTTTTCCTCATGTGAATTTGCATTATGTCTAGTATTCTTTCATTTCAGCCTGAAAGATTTCAATTAATATTTCTTGTATGGAAAATCTAGCAACAAATTCTCTCAGTTTTTGATTATCTGGGAATCTCTTAATTTATCCCTTTTATGAGGAATAATTTTTCTGGCTATAGATTCCTTGTTGTCAGGTTTTTCTATTTGTTTTTCTTTCAGCACCTTGAATGTGTTATTCCACTGCCTTCTGGCCACCATGATTTCTGTTGAGAAATCAACTGTTAATCTTATTGAGACTCCCTTGTAAGCAATGAATCACTTCTCTCTTGCTGCTTTTAAGATATGTCTTTTTCTTCCTTCCTTCCTTCCTTCCTTTCTTCTTTCAACAATATGATAATGATATGTCTAGGTATGGTTCTTTTTGATTTCATCCTACTAGAAGTTTGTAGAAGTTCTTGGATGTGTAGATTAATGGCTTTCATCCAATTTGGGAAGTTTTCAACCATATTTCTTTAAATATCCTCTGTTCCTTTCCTCTTTCTTCCTTCTTCTGCAACTCCCATTATTCATGTTATTGTTGATGATGTCCTAGATGACTATAAGACTCTGTATTTTTTTTTTTTATTCTTCCCCCACCCCATTTCCTCAAATTGGATTTCTATTGATTTACCTTCAAGTTCACTGATTGTTCTACTGGTGCAAATCTGTTGAGTGCTTCTATTGAATTTTATTTTCAGCTATTGTATTTTTCTTTTTTTTTAAATAGATATTTATTGGAGTATAATTGCTTCACAATACTGTGTTAGTTTCTGTTGTACAACAGAGTGAATCAGTCATATGCATACATATATTTCCATATTCCCCCCCCCCCCCCTTGAGCCTCCCTCCCTCCCACCCTCCCTATCCCACCCACTAGATCATCTGAAAGCACCAAGCTGATCTCCCTGTGCTATGCTGCTGCTTCCCACTAGCTATTTTACATTTGGTAGTGTATATATGTCGATGCTACTCTCACTCCACCCCAGCTTCCCCTTCCCACCCCATGTCCTCAAGTCCATTCTGTATGTCTACCTCTTTATTCCTGCTCTGCCACTAGGTTCATCAGTACCTTTTTTTTTTTTTTTTTAGATTCCATATATATGCATTAGTATACACTATTTGTTTTTCTCTTTCTGACTTACTTCACTCTGTATTACAGACTCTAGGCCCATCCAGCTCACTACAAATAACTCAATTTTGTTTCTTTTTAAGGCTGAGTAATATTCCATTGTATATATGTGCCACATCTTCTTTATCCATTCATCTGTCGATGGACATTTAGGTTGCTTCCATGTCCTGGCTATTGTAAATAGTGCTGCAGTGAACACTGTGGTACACGTCTCTTTTTGAATTATGGTTTTCTCAGGGTATATGCCCAGTAGTGGGATTATTGGGTCATATGATAGTTCTAATTTTAGGTTTCTAAGGAATCTCCATACTGTTCTCCATAGTGGTGGTATCAGTTCATACCACCAAAAATGCAGGAGGGTTCCCTTTTCACCACACCATTTCCAGAATTTATTGTTTGTAGATTTTTTGATAATGCCATTCTGACCCATGCAAGGTGATACGTCATTGTAGTTTTGATTTGCATTTCTCTAATAATTAGTGATGTTGAGCATCTTTTCATGTGCCTCTTGACCATCTGTATGTCTTTGGTGAAATGTCTATTTAGGTCTTCCACCTACTTTTGGATTGGGTTGTCTGTTTTTCTGATACTGAGCTCCATGAGCTGTTTGTATATTTTGGAGATTAATCCTTTGTCCGTTGTTTCATTTGCAAATATTTTCTCCCATTCTGAGGGTTGTCTTTTCATCTTGTTTATGGTTTCCTTTGCTGTGGAAAAAGTTTTAAGTTTCAGTAGGTCCCATTTGTTTATTTTTGTTTTTATTTTCATTACTGTAGGAGGTGGGTCAAAAAGATCTTGTTGTGATTTATGTCAAAGAGTGTGTTTCCTATGTTTTCCTCTAAGAGTTTTATAGTGCCTGGTCTTACATTTAGATCTTTAATCCATTTTGAGTTTATTTATGTGTATGGTGTTAGGTAGTGTTCTGATTTTATTCTTTTACACGTAGTTGTCCAGTTTTCCCAGCACCACTTATTGAAGAGGCTGTCGTTTCTCCACTGTGTTTTCTTGCCTCCTTTGTCATAAATTAGGTGACCATATGTGCGTGGGTTTATCTCTGGGCTTTCTATCCTGTACCATTGATTTCTATTTCTGTTTTTGCACCAGTATAATACTGTCTTGATTACTGTAGCTTAGTAGTATAGTTTGAAGTCTGGGAACCTGATTCCTCCAGCTCCGTTTTTCTTTCTCAAGATTGTTTTGGCTATTTGGGGTCTTTTGTGTTTCCATATGAATTGTAAAATTTTTGTTCTTATTCTGTGAAGAATGCCATTGGTAGTTTGATAGGGATTGCATTGAACCTGTACATTTCTTTGGATAGTATAGTCATTTTCACAATATTGATTCTTCCAATCCAAGAATATGGTATATTTCTCCATCTGTTTATGTCATCTTTGATTTCTTTCATCAGTGTTTTATAGTTTTCTGAGTACCAGTCTTTCGGCTCCTTAGGTAGGTTTATTCCTAGGTATTTTATTCTTTTTGTTGTGATGTAAATGGGATTGTTTCTTTAATTTCTCTTTCTGGTCTTTTGTTGTTAGTGTATAGGAAACCAGAGATTTCTGTGCATTAATTTTGTATCATGAAACCTTACCAAATTCATTGATTAGTTCTAGTAGTTTTCTGGTGGCATCTTTAGAATTTTCTATGTATAGTATCATGTCATCTGCAGATGGTGAAAGTTATACTTCTTCTTTTCCAATTTGTATTCATTTTATTTCTTTTTCTTCTCTGATAGCCATGGCTAGGACTTCCAAAACTATGGTGACTAAAAGTGGCAAGAGTGGATATCCTTGTCTTGTTCTTGATCTTAGTGGAAATGCTTTCAGTTTTTCACCATTGAGAATGATGTTTGCTGTGGTTTTGTCATATATGGCCTTTATTATGTTGAGGTAGGTTTCCTCTATGCCCATTTTCTGGAGAGTTTTATCATAAGTGGGTGTTGAATTTCCTCAAAAGGTTTTTCTGCATCTATTGAGATGATCATAGAATTCACCTGTGAAGCCGTCTGATCCTGGACCTTTATTTGTTGGAAGATTTTAAACTACAGTTTCAATTTCATTACTTGTGATAGGTCTGTTTGTATTTTCTGATTCTTCCTGGTTCAGTCTTGGGAAATTGTACCTTTCTGAGAATTTGTCCATTTCTTCATGGTTGTCCATTTTATTGGCATATAGTTGTTTGTAGTAGTCTCTTATAATCCTCTGTATTTCTGTGGTGTCAGTTGTGGTATCTTCTTTTTCATATTTAATTTTACTGATTTGCTTCCTCTCCCTTTTTTTCGTGATGAGTCTGGCTAAGGGTTTATCAATTTTGTTGATCTTCTCAATGAACCAGCGTTTAGTTTTATTGTTCTTTGATATTGTTTTCTTCATTTCTATTTAATTTATTTCTGCTCTGATCTTTATGATTTCTTTCCTTCTACTGCCTTGGGTTTTCTTTCTTCTTTCTCTAGTTGTTTTTGGTGTAGGGTTAGATTGTTTATTTGAGATTTTTCTTGTTTCTTGAGGTGAGATTGAATTGCTATAAATTTCCCTCTTAGAACTACTTTTGCTGCATACCATAGGTTTTGGGTTGTCATATTTTCATTGTCATTAATTTCCATGTATTTTTAAAATTTCTTCTTTGATTTCTTCAGTGATTTCTCGGTTATTTAGTAGTGCACTGTTTAGCCTCCATTTATTTGTGTTTTTTATAGTTTATTTTCCTGTAACTGGTTTCCAGTCTCATAGCATTGTGGTCAGAAAAGACGCTTGATGTGATTTCAATTTTCATAAATTTTCCGAGGCTTGACTTGAGACCCTAGATGTGATCTGTCCTGGGGAATGTTCCCTGTTCACTTGAGAAGAAAGTGTCTTCTGCCACTTTCAGGTGGAATGTTCTATAAATATCAAGTAAATCTATGTGATTTATTGTGTCATTTAAGACTTCTGTTTCCTTATTTATTTTCTGTTTGGATATCTGTCCATTGGTGTAAGTGGGGTGTTAAAGTCCTCTACTATTATTGTGTTCCTGTCAATTTCCCCTTTCATGGTTGTTAGCATTTGCCTTATGTATTGAGATGCTCCTATGTTGGGTGCATAAACATTTATAATTGTTATATATTCTTCTTGGATTGATCCCTTCATCATTATGTAGTGTCCTTCCTTATCTCTCGTAATGGTCTTTATTTTAAAATCTGTTATATCTGATATGAGTATTGCTACTCCAGCTTTCTTTTGATTTCTGTTTGCATGGAATATCTTTTTCCATCCCTTCACTTTCAGTCTGTATGAGTCCCTGGGTCTGAAGTGGGTCTCTTGTAGGCAGCATAGACATGGGTCTTGCTTTTGTATCCATTCAGCCAGTCTGTGTCTTTTGGTTGGATCATTTAACCGTTTACTTTCAAGGTGATTATTGATATGTATGTTCATATTACCATTTTCTTAATTGTTTTGGGTTTGTTTTTGTAGGTCTTTTTCTTCTCTTGTGTTTCCTGCCTAGAGAGGTTCCTTTAGCATTTGTTGTAAAGCTGGCTTTGTGGTGCTGAATTCTATTAGCTTTAGCTTGTCTGTAGAGCTTTTGATTTCTCTGTTGAATCTGAATGAGATCCTTCCTGGGTAGACTAATCTTGGTTGTAGTTTCTTCCCTTTCATCACTTTAAATATATCATGCCACTCCCTTTTGGCTTGCAGAGTTTCTGCTGAAAAATCAGCTGATGACCTTATGGGGATTCCCTTGTATGTTTTTCCCTTGCTGCTTTTAATGTTTTTTCTTTGAATTTAATTTTTGTTAGTTTGATTAATATGTGTCTTGGTGTGTTTCTCCTAGGGTTTATCCTGTATGGGATTCTCTGTCCTTCCTGGACTTGAGGGAGTCTTTTCTTACCCATTGTTAGGGAAGTTTTCCACTATAATCTCTTCAAATATTTTCTCAGACCCTTTCTCTTTCTCTTCTTCTTCTGGGACCCCTATAATTCGAATGTTGGTGTGTTTAGTGTTGTCCCAGAGGTCTTTGAGATTGTCTTCGATTCTTTTCATTCCTTTTTCTTTATTCTGCTCCTCAGCAGTTATTTCCACCATTTTGTCTTCCAGCTCAGTTATTCGTTCTTCTGCCTCAGTTATTCTGTTATTGATTCCTTCTAGTGTATTTTTCATTTCAGTTACTGTGTTGTTCATTATTGTTTGTTCTTTTGTTCTTCTAGATCTTTGTTAAACATTTCTTGTATTTTCTCAGTGCATGTCTCCATTCTATTTCCAAGATTCTGGCTCATATTTACTATCATTACTCTGAATTCTTTTTTGGTCTTGTAGGTTTTTACCTTGCTCCTTCATCTGTGACATATTTTTTTGCTGTCTCTCTTTTTTTTTTTATGATTGGGATTGTGTTCCTGCCTTACTGGTTGTTTGGTCTGAGGTTTCCAACACTGGAGTTTGTAGGTGTTGGGTATAGCTGGGTCTTGGTGCTGAGATGAGGACCTTCAGGAGACCTCACTCTGATGAATATTCCCTGGGGTCTGAGGTTCCCTGTTAGTCCAGTGGTGCAGACTCGGAGCTCCCACTGCGGGAGCTTTGACCTGACCCCTGGCTCATGAACCAAGATCCTGCAAGCTGCACTTGGTGGCAAAAAACAACAACAACAGCAAACAAACAAACCAGTAACGAGGTAAAAAATAAAATTAGGCTAGGAAACTAACAGATGTCTTAGAAAGAGTATAAGAATAAAAATATAGATGAAACAACCAGAAGGTAAAACAGAACTGCAATAATAAAAAAAAAAGAGGAGGAGAAAAAAAAAGAAAAAGGTGGAAAAGACCTTGGCTGTGGAGGGTGGGGCCTAAGCAGGAGTGGGGTTTGGGCAGTGAGTGGGGCCTATTCTTAGGACCAACAGGGCTGGAAAAAGCCCTGGGTGGTATGTGGGGTGGGGCTTAGGCTCAACGGGGCCCAGGCTTGCCTCCCACCTCTGGTCTCGGGTGGGGGGCACCCCACCTGGGAGCCCAGCAGGCTTCCCAAGCCTGAGTGGGTGGGGCAAACGCCCTCTGTTCTTTCTCCTGCTCCTGAGGTCCTGGTGGGCCCCTCCCACCTGCCTCTCCTGTTCTCGCCTGGCCTCTCTCCTATGCCCCCAGGACCAGTGTGGCCAGGAGGGGGCCTCTGAGGGCATAGGACTCAGCCCAAGAGCCAGGCAGACTTCCTGGCCAATTGGGCAAGGGAAACGCTGGGCATACTCCCCCCTGATCCAAGCCCCCAAGGGTCCCTCCAGGCATGGGAACCCCTCCCCCCTCTCAGCCACCCTTCAGGGGCCCTGGTCCTGTCTGTGGTCCAGTTCTTCTCTGCCTTTCAGTCCCCTCATGTCCTACTGGTTTGCTTGGGAGTTTCTCCTGTCTCCTTGGGCATCGAGGTCCCCCACCAGCATCTGGCAAGCACCCTAGTTGTGGGGAGACATGAACTCTGCTTCTTCCTGCACTGCCATCTTGACTCCACCCCCCAGCTATTGTATTTTTCAACTCCAGAATTTCTGTTTGGTTCTTTAAATAACGTCTGTCTCTTCACTGATATTCTCTATTTGATAAAACATAATTCTCATATTTTCCTTTCATTCTTTAGACATGATTTTTTTTTTAGTTCTTTGAACATTTTAAAAATGGATCTTTTAAAATCTATGTCTGCTAATTCCAACATCTGGACCTCCTCAGCAGTATCTATAGACTGCTTTTTTCCCTGGGTATGAGCCATACTTAATTCTTTCTTTCCATGTCTCATAAATTTTTACTGAAAACTGCACATTTTAAATAATAGAGTATGGCAACTCTGGAAATCAGATTTTCCTTTCTCCAGGGTTTGTTATTGTTTCTGCTTGTTGTTTGTTTACATACTGTTCTGAACTAATTTTATAAACTATTATTTTTTATGTGTGGCAATTGAAGTCTCTACATGGCTAGCTTAGAGGTCACATAACGATCAGATAGAGAGGTCTGTTAAAGCTGTCTGTTAGTTTTGTATGGTTGTATAAAAAGTTACCACAAACTAGGTGGCTTAAAGCAATACACATTTAATCTGTTATAGTTCTGGATGTTATAACTGAAATAATTTTCAGTGGGCTGAAATCAAGGTGTTAACAGGATTGCAATCTCTCCAGAAAGTCAAGGGAAGAATCTGTTTCTCTGTAATTTCCAAATTCTAGAGTTGCATTCCTTGGCTCATGGACCTTTACCCTATCCTCAAAGCCAGGAGTGTCGCCTATTGCCTTAGTCTTCACATTGCCTTTTCCTTCTGTGTCAAATCTCCCTTGATCTCCCTCATATAAGGGCACTTTTGATTGCAAAATTAAGGCCCATCCAGGTAACCTCCCCATCTCAGTATCCTTAGCTTAACAACATCAGTAATTCTCTTTTGCCAGGTATGCTAACGTTCGAAGGTTACAGAGATTAGGACTTGGACATCTTTGATAGCCGTTATTCAGCCTACCACAGCCAGGAACCATAAATCTCCTAGTCTTTGCCAAAAGACTGTGTGCGTGTTGAGGAACACCTGCAACACTTGACAACTCTGCCTTAGCCTTCACTTCCTGCCAAGCAAACTCTCTTACCCCAGCTTTTCCTTTTAAGACTTTTGATTTATCTGTTGTTTGCCCCAGTCTTTGTCCCCCACTTCATGCAGCTACAAAGTTAAAACACCTATCGGTGACTTTTTGACAAGGGCTCCCTAGAGAGAAAGCTTTTCATATTGGACAAGTTCCATGTTAAATAAAATAGAGGTGACCTTTTCCCTTTCTTCTAGGGAATCACCATATAGGTCAAATAATAGTAATGCTTTGTGCATGAGGTTCTGCAAAAGCTTTGGCTTTATTCTGCTCCTTACAGTGGCTGCCAGGCTGCACTGGGAATGCAGGCTATTATTTTTCAAAGTTACTACAGAGTTGGTGAATAGGACACAGGAATAGGGCAAGTTAAAAATATCATAAAACTTACTGTTCTTACCGAGATTCAGCTGTTTTTTTGATTAGATGTTCCCTGGATTGCTGCAAGCCTCTGGGTAATTCCCAGAGTTCCAAAAATGTGAGTCTGACCACTTTTGCCAGTTTCATTCATTGTTTTTATGGAAAATAACATTTTTGAGGTACTCCATTATTTTTCTTGATGTAACTCATCAAACTGCTTTTTTTTAAATGGTTGTACCATTTTCTGTTCCCATCAGCAGTGTTTGACAGTTGCAGTGCTTTTGTATTATGTATTCTGTATGATCATGTTTCTGTTTTAGATATTCTAATAGGTGTGTACTGATATCTCTTTGAGGTTTTAATTTGTGTTTTCCTAATAAGTGGTATGCTGAATGTCTTTTCAGATATTTATTTTCCATCTGCTTATCTTCTTTGGTGAAATGTCCTTTCAAATATCTTGTCCCTTTTTTCTATTGCTTATTTTATTATTATTGAACTTTGCAGGTTCTTTCTATATTCTGGGAACAAGTCCTTAATCAGAAATGTGATTTGCAGGTGTTTCCTAGTGTGTGTCTTTTTATTCTTTTAACAATGTCTTTTGAAGAGCAGAAGTTCTTAATTTTAATGAAGTCCACTTTACCAATTTTTTACAGTATGGATGATGCATTTGGTGTCATATATCACAAATCTTTGCCTAATCCAGTGTTCTAATTTTTTTTCTTTTAGAATTTTTATAGTATTGGGCTCTTAAAATTTTTTGTATATAATTTTAGATTTTTATTTAAGTCTGTGATCATTTGAGTTAATTTTTGTTTATACAAGGTATGAATTGAAGGTTTGTTTCTTTGCTTACTTGCTTGCTTGCCTGCCTGCATAGGGATATATGATTTTTCCAGAACCTTTTGTCAGAAATACTGTTATTTTTCTACTGCCTTGTTTTGCACCTTTGTCTAAAATCAGTTGACCAATTTAGGCATTTCAGGACTCCCTCTTTGTTCCATTTATCTATTTTTAGGCTATCTTTATAGCAAAACATTGTTTTGATTCTTGTCGATTCAATTTTGAACTCAAGTATTGTAAGCCTTCCCACTTTATGCTTTTGTAAAGTTATGCTATTTTAAAGTTGTCATGGCTATTCTAAGTCAGTTATGTTACCATACAAAATTTAGAATCAATTTGAAAATTTCTGTAAAACATATATTTTGTGAGAATTAATTTCTTAGCAATACTGATTGTCCTAACCTATGAAGACAATCTATTTCAGTTATTTTCTAATGTTTGATATATGTTTAGAGTCTAGAATCTGATCTCTTTTGGTGAATATTTGATGTATTCTTTAAAATGAATGAATATTCTGTTGTTTGGGTAAAAGCTTCTATAAATATCACTTAGGTCAAGTTAGTTGTTCAGGTCTTGTATTTCTGTACTGATTTTCTTCTGTATCCTTACTGAGAGAGGAGTATTGATTTCTCCAACTATACCTGTGGATTTGTCTGTCTTTCCTCTGAGTACTATCAATTTTTGTTTTATGTATTTTGCAGTGTTCTTATATTATCAAATAGTAAAATCTTTAATATCATGTAATGTTTGTCTTTATCTGTAATAATGGTCCTTGTCCTGAAGTCTACTTTGTCTCTTGTATTAATAAAGCCATTCTAGCTTTTTAAAAACTGTTTAAATTAGTAATTGCATGAGATATATCTTTCATCCTTTTACTTTTAACCTATCTATGTTTTTATATGTTAAATGAGCTTCTTATAGATAGCACATAGTCGAGTCTTGTGTTTTTAACCAATATGACCATCTCTGCCTCTTAATTGAAGTGATTAGAACATTGATATTTACTCACTGCTATGATTCAGTTTAAATCTAATACCTTGCCAAATTTCTGTTTGTTGCACATTTTTTGTTGTTCCATTTTCCTCTTTTCCTGCCTTCTTTTTTTTTATTAATTGAGTTTGATACCTTTTTATTTCCATTGTTGGCTTATTAGTTATAGCTCATTTGCTTAAAGAAAATTAGTTATTGCTTTAGAGAAGTGGTTCTCAACAGCAGGAAATTTTGCCTTCTAGGGGACATTTGTCTGGACACATTTTTAATTGTCACAACTGTGAGGGTTCTTATGGCATCTAGTGGGCAGACGTCCAGAATACAGTTAAATATCCTACAATATGCAGGGTGGTCCTTCACAGCAAAGAATTATCTGTCCGCCAAAGTCAGTAGTATCTAGGTTCAGAAATGCTGCTCTAGGATTTACAGTACACATATTTAAAGTACAATAGTCCACCTTCAAATAATATTCTACCACTTCAGGTATAATTTAAGAATCCTAGAGTGGCTTACTTCAACTTTCTCCTTCCCATACTTCATGTTATTGCGTATTAGAGTCTGGCTCCATCTTCAGTGTCTGACTACTGACAACTTTCAAGCCCCACCACTTCCCTTTCTCTTTCTCCCTCACCCTGGGTGTGTTGATGAGAAAGCCCAGGTGCTCTCTTCTTTGGCACCAGTGGGAATTTCAAATTATGCAAGCCTTGGTCTCTATATAGAAATTCCCACCCCAGTCCCATCCCCTAAACACCATAAAACCTAAGCAGGTCTCTTTTTCCCACTTTCCTAGACCAATTCAGGTCAGCTTAAGAGTCCTCCTTGCCCTCCTTATAAAGTTTCAATATGTGAGTAATAAGCTTTTTTAAACCCTCCCAGTATGTGACAGGTGTCATTGGTCTCAACATCCAAACCAACTTTTTGACATGTACTGCTCTGTCTCTTGACAATGGGTCATATTTTCCTTGTTGTTGTTTGTCTCATAATTTTTATTGAATGCCAGGCATTGTGTGTAGAAGAACAGGAAATATAGAGGTAAAGAGCATTTATGTCCAGAAATGGCCATGTCTCTACTGTCAAGGCATTCATATGTGTCTATAAAGATGTTTTATCTCAAGGTTGTCAGTAATTGGACTGGGTTTGTATTTCACTATTGCTAGCATAATCCTCAGCACATGACAGGCTTCACATTCCCCTGGTTGTGGGCTTCCGTTGGCTTGTGGGACCTGTGCATGCGTTTTTCTCAGTGTTCCAATTCCACCCTTAGCTTTCAGCTATCCTCATGTCTATGCCATAGAGGAGGCCTCTTTCTGTGTTTTTGCCCCATCTCCAGGGTAAACTACCATTGTGTTACTGCTAGCTCATGGTGGGGTAAGGGGTTGGTCCTCAGTTCTGGTTCTGACTATTGTATTTTGTCAGTCTTGTTTAACATCTATGACTAAGATTATTTGATTTGACTGTCCTTAAACCTATTAAGATGAGAAAATAAGTCAAGGAATTTCATAATATTAAACAAATTTCACATTCCTTCAGTAAACCCCACTCAGTCATTGACAGTATTTAAAAATTTTTCCACCAGCTTCTTACAAATATTTTACTTAGAATATTTGAAAAAAATATTTGTAAAGGATATTGGTTTGTAATTTTTCAATGCAGTATTTGTCCAGATTTGCTTGAAAAATAACTTGAAAGTATTTAGCTTCATAAGTTAATTTGCAAGATTTCCTTCTTTTCCCATTCTTTGGAATAATTTAAATAGCATTGGAATTACATGCTTTTTAAAGTTTTGACAACACTCTTCTGTAAAACATGCTAGATCTGGTACTTTTTTTATGGGTGGGTCTTTTCAGGGGAAATTTGTTCACTTAGACTTTTTATTTCTTCTAGGGTCAGGATTGGCAAATCATAGTTTCCTAAAATGTACTTGCATAAAATTGAACAAAGCCCTTTCTTAAGAGTATTTTAATTTTTTCTGCTTATGTGATTTTTTTTTTTTTTTTTTTGGTTTTTGCTTTGTTTTCTATTTACACTTTTGCCCTGTTTTCACTGATTAGGTTAAATTGTATTTTAATTTTTTAATGAAAGTGCTAATTTTTTTAATGTATTAATTTGTTTTCTGTTTTCTAACCCCTTAATATCTATTTTTATCTTTTAAAATTCCATTCTTCTGCTTATGTTAAGTTTATTTTATGGTGCTTAATTAGTTTGCTTTAAATCATGTTTCATTTTTATGTTTTATGAACTATTCTATATTTCTGTAGTGTTTATTCTTCATTGTGCTTCTTATAATTTTGATTTTATTTATGTGATGAAAATTTTCCCTTTATTCTTACATTCTGTTAGCTAATATTTCATCTCCTCCTGTTGTCTCTTCTCTGGATTCTTTTATCTCTGCCTTGGGGTCTCCCTTTTAAAGACAATAGTTCCTTTAAGTTGTTTTGTCTCTTTTAATTCATGGCCACATGCTTCATCTGCTCAGTTGCAGCATGGCTGATGAGTGTTCTTTGTCTGTTGGCAAAGTTTTTTGTTTTTTAGATATATGATCCATCTTAAATTTATTTTTGTGCGTAGCGTAAGGTAGGGTTCCAGTATCATGTTTATTTTTATTTTTTACATATGTTTATCCAGTTGTAACAGAAAAATTTGTTGAAAAGACTTCATCTCCCCATTGAATTTCCTTAGCACCACTGTCAAAAATAATAGGCTATATATATGTGAGTTTCTTTCTGGACTCTATTCTGTTCCATCAGTTTCTGTGCTCATTATTATGCCAGTGCTACACTATCTTGATTATTATAGCTGACTATTAAGTCTTAAATAGTACACTCCTCTAGCCTTTTCTTTTTTCTTGAGATTGGCTTGTTTATTCTTGATTCTTTGCATTTCCGTATTAATTTTAGAATCAACTTGTTGATTTCTGCAAAAAATACTGCTGGGATTTTTATTAGGATTGTGTTCAATTAATAGATCAATTTGAAGAGACCAAGAAATTTGAGTTTTCCAGTCCACAAACATAGCATATCTCTCCATTCACATAGGTTTGTGTTTTTTATAATAGGTTTATGGTTTTTTGTGGGTAAGCCTTGGTATTTTCCCCATAGATTTTTATTATAGCATCATTCTCTCAATGGTCTTCTAGTTTCTTTATTATTATTTATTATTGCATGGGTTGGATTTTCCTAGACCTGCTCTTTGAAGGAGTTTCCTATAGAGGGAAAGATGATAGGGGAGCCTTATAACTGGTACAGAAACAGATTGGTTCCTACAGATATGATTGATTGTTTTATTCTTTATATAGCCCTGACTTTTTTGTTTACTTTGTTTGTATTTTAGTTGTATTGGCTTCAACCACCAAGACAGCCCACCCCAGTTTCTGACCCTATTTGGGTAAAAAATGGAGCTGGTCTCTCCCCTTTGAGAAGTATATTTTCACTACCCTTTTTTCTGAGATTTGCCACTCCTGGGCTACTCTTTCTATGCTTTTTTTCATGGCTTCATCCCAATATTAACACCTGTTGGCAGCAGTCCTTACACAATTTTTCCTATCTGTATATTATATTTCAATATAGTTTCATTTAAAATGGAGTTTCAGAGATTTTCTTGGTGGTTTTGTATGAATTCTAGGGAGAAAAGGGAAAAGATACTCAGTTATGTAGCTATGTTAATGTAAGAGGACCAAATTTTAATTTTTAAAAATGACATTTAAAACAATATATCAAACTTCCTAAACAAACTTATAAAGTAAATTCTCTATGTAATAAAATTAGGAGTTATCTCATAATGTTCTCAGTGTAGAAGGAATTCTGGATTTCCATCACTTACCCAAGAAATATCCATTTCCAAAATATATTTCTTTAGCTATAAAGGCCTATATTATTACAAAGGATTAAAACTAAATTAATCGGAGCAATTAGCTAAAGCAAAACTCCTTCAATATTTTCATTTTTCTAAGACTCTTTTAAGCTCTATTCTCTTAGATTCATAGGATTTTAGAATTTTAGATCTGGCAGAGATATTAGAGTGAATTTGGCAGGAAATTGAAATTAAGGGCCTTGATCTAGATGCCGCTGCTGAGGGGCAGAACCGTAGCATTTGTATAATCCAACTCTCAGCCATTGGTCCTTACGCTGGTTCCTGCAGGCCCTTTCACTACTTATTTCTGGTGAATTTATCTCTTAAATATTTATTTCTAATAAATTACCAAAGAAAATTTTCTTTTATGTAGATGTGAGAGAACAGATTTGAGTTGGATAAGTCTGTATACTTTTGTTAATAACAAAACTAGGACTAGAACCCAGGTCCACTAAAGTAAGCATCTCAAGTATTCAGAGAGCCAAGTATAGAATAATCAATGGAAATCCCTATTTCCTCCCAATATATACATTCATTTCTTCTTTGGGAGAGCTATTTCAGAATAGCTGCAATTGCTTTGGTTTCAAAACCCTAGGAAACAAGAATCTGAGTGTGCAATGCATTAAAAATGACCCAACAAGCCATCTCATTGGTAGCTGCTCTAAGAGTGCTTTCTAATGGTTTTCCCCATCAACAGATCATGCTGAGAGTAGTGTATGCTTTGGTGCTCCACCTTCCTTTTCTTCCTTCCTTACTCTCCTTGCCACCTTCCTCGGGTATCCAGCGTCACACAAGACCAGGAGCAGTTGATGCTCCCAAAAGAGCAGTTGCAAGCCAAGACTACAGGAGGTGGGACAAAGTAAAAGACATTACATAAGGACAAGGCAGAAGTAGGAAAGACAAAGGGGGTCGTAGGAACTGGGAATTAAGAGAAACCTAGGGATGCAGAAACAGGAGACTCGCAGAGCCTGCATACAGTCCAAGGCTGGGAAGATCAGGACCAGGTGGGCGGCAAGCATAGCAAACCCAAAGCACTAGCAGCAAAAAATGCTTGAAACTGAGGTAGATACCACTCTTAAGGAGAAACTAGCTTGGGGCCTGTGGGCCACCACTTTGTACAACTCCAGGGAGCATCATTCTTAATACCTGCTGTGAAGAGCAAGTGAGCAACATTAGGAAACTGGCCAGTGTCTTTAAAAGGTTAAAGATGAAAGATGGGATATAAATCTCTACCCGTGACATCTACTATCAAATACGCTCTGTAGAAAAAGACTGAAATTCATCTATGGTTCTGTCTCCCCAGGACAGTTTGGACATTAGCGAAATCAAAGTAATAAGCTAAAGGACTTAACCTTCAAGTGAGGGAAATGTTACGGGCAGGGGGTGATCTGGGCCATTCCTGGGCTCCCTGACACCCCTGAGTGGGTGACCTGCTGCCTGGGAGCCTCGGCACCAAGTCTGGTAATTGCAGAGTCTTTGGGAGGGCACCCGCACGCAGCGCCTCAGTTCAATACAATGCCTTTAATTTGGTGTTTTTTAATTCAGCTCCAAGGCTGTCGTCAGCCATTTCTCCCTCTTTCCTTTAACACTGACCACCTTGTTCCCTTTTATACCCTGAACAGAGCCAAGCAGTGTGCATTGAAATCCAACATCCTTTGTGCTGTTTGAGAAATCTGAGGCTGACATCTCCGGGGCTTTTTTGTTTCTCTTGCCTCTCTCTGCCGTGACCTGCCAACTCCTTTTGGCTCTCCTGGGCTTTCGTCATGTCCCGTATCGATTGCTACCCTTTTCTTTGTTTGTGGGATGCTAAGGATGAACCCTGCAGCACAGTGACGCTGGCTTTGGACATGGTCAGGTCAGCCTCCAACCCCGGGTATATAGGTCCAGTGATATTTCACCAGACCAGGGTTGTTGTTGCATCGGCAGCTCATAAAGGAGCCAATTGATTTTTTTTTTTCCAGAGTGCTATTCTGAATTCACAAGGTCTTTTCTGGGATTTCATTCTGCTGCTTTAAATGCTCTTTTTTCTGCTTCTTTCCCATCTTAGACCTTGTGATCCTCAGGTACCCGGTTTGCTAATTACCCCCAGTGCTGGCACCTGACAGCAGGTGGCCACAGTTCTGTTAATTATGTCCCCAGGCTGAGGAACTCTCTTGCAATGACATCCAATCATCTACCTCTGACTCATGGGCTGAAAGCAGGTTGCAGACATGCTTCTCTTCCCCTGAGCTCTTAAAATCTATTCTTCTGCCCTAGCACCTTAAGATTCATATGCTGTGCCTTGAAGGTATATGATAGAATAGCCAGCTCCATGCCTTCTACAGCATCCAGTGCGGCACAGGTATTGTAGGCTCACGCGAAGGGGGATTCCAGACCCAGCCTGCACCTCATCATTTACCAGTCACACAGACGAGCTGGGAAAGTGTTAGCAGAGGCTTTCTGGGTAGACATGTAGTAGATTAAGGCCCTCAAGGCCCTTCTCTTGTCTTCTTCCATTCTCCTGACCCCAATGTAAACTGTCCTTTAGCCCAGAAATTACTGTTTTCCATAAAGCGTGGAATAAAGATTAAAGGGAGCCATGGTGAATTCCTTCCTATGGAAATGACAAAGACTATGGTATAGGATATAAGAAGCCTGGGTTTCCAGAGAAGTAGATTCTCATCAGTTATAATATTCATTCCATGAGTGACTGGGACTCTGTTTTTCATCCACAAAATGGGGGAAATATCTATTCCTTCTCTGGAAGTGAAGTTTGAAGTGCGGCCAAGAGAATTAATTGTGCAATATTTCCAGAAGGCTTCGTTTTCCATGGAGACAGGTGCTGTGTGCATACATGTAAACACACAAAGATATGTAGGTATATAGGTGATTCCTCACTGATTATTTCAAGATACTGGAAGAAATGAATTGTGGGAAAGGAGAACTGTTGAGCAGGGAGTTTTAGTCAATTTGTAGGTACTTTAAAGCAATTGCGTTGGATGTGGGAAAAGAAATCAATGGAGAACTATCAATAGGGATTTCACTGTAAGTACAATATCCTAACAGCCTAACTAGTCATCAGAAATACTGCCTATCTGTAATGTGGGCAAATTAAAAAGGTCAAATAAGATCTTTGCATATAAGTCATAAAAATAGAATAAAACATGCACTTTTCTTCACACATGATGAGTATGGGGTGAAACAGATAAAGTTGGTCCTGGTCCAGGTCAGAGGTGCCTTATCTGGTCTACAGTTACAATCACGATTTTCATTTGCATAAAAGACTTTTATGTGTTGTTGCAATTGACTCTCATAAATAAGAGAGTAGGTCAGGTTTCCTTTTTATATATGAGGAAACTGGCTCAGAGAGCTCACCCAGGATCACAGGATGTACACAGGAATGTTCAGACTTAATCCCAGGTCATGCTTCCCGAGCTAGGGCGCTTCCCACTCATCCACACTTGCTCTGCCAATTAAGTATTTTCTTTGAGGCCTCAGTTCTGTCCTAATACACTGTTCTCTCTCTTCAGAGAATCTTCTTCTCATTCGTCTTTCTTCAATGACTTGGTAACGTAGGCCCACTTAATGCCTGTTCTCTGGAAATAAGACCTTCCTCTTGAGTCAGCAGATGCCCTCGGGTTGCCCCGAATGCTCTCATGTATCCTTTGGCCCTGGCAGGTCTCCAAACCCTCTCTTCAGCTGATTCTACCTGAGCAGCCTCCCAGCCTGGAATTTCTGGTCATTGCGCAGTCAAAGGTAAGCCCACAGAAAGGCGGTGATAAGAAGGAAGTAACTGGGGAAGCTCCCTAAACAAACGCACCCTACAATTCCTGGCAACTCTAGAGTCTCCCCTTCCAACTACAGGCCGGCCCTGCTTCCAAATATTTTTGATTTTTCTGCACTGATAAAATAACTCTCAAGAGGAATTTTTAATTTGCTCTCAGTTTGGTTGGTTCTCTTCTTTCATGCTTCCATCTCTAGTTATTGAACTCTTTGCTCTCTCTCTTTCTCTCAGGTTGTTTGAAATCCTCTCAATCAATGAATTCCCCCACTCCTACTTGCCAATATCTTTGGGAGCTTTGACTCTCAGATCAGGGAGGCATGTGAAGGGTGCTGTTAAACGTGCAGGCCAGTAAACACACCTATATGATGACCGTCGTGTCCATTCTTCGCATTCAGTTGGCCAACCCAATACTATGGTTAGATCTAGGGAAAAACTGTCGCCATGTTAGGTTCCTTCCATCCCATACCCATCATAATTTTTCCTGACCCCTTGGAGACTGAGAAAAGGTAGCAGTGATAAGGATTTATTGCTCTTCCTTGATATGTGTGAATAAATTGCACTCTTCCAATGAGATCTGGACTCATACAACAGACTCTCCCTGCCGGCTTGGCTGTGTTCTCTGTTCTGCAGACAACAAAGGATGACAGGTTGTTAAGTTTCAGCATCAGAAGAGAGCAACTGGCTTCCGTTGGCAACCTCACTTGTTAACTGGCAGCTCCAAGAAACAAGACTCCCTGGGTCATCTAAGGACAGGCAGAGGTTGTTGAGTTGTAGAAGTGGCAGCAAAGAAGGGGGAAGGGGTTGATGATGATTCTGTATCACAGCAGTACCTTGGTCCCCCTCTCCCCCTTCCCTTTCCTCCTCTCCAGAGCTCTCATCCCATCTCTCAGCCCCACCCTGGTAGTAGGGTCAGATTGTAAGAAATATAATAAGAAGCACCCCCATTTCCTGAATAGGCTTCATGGAAAGGACCTCAGCCCAGCCTTTGTGCCTACAAAAGTTGTCTCCCCAGTAAATGCCTTTCTATACTCCACAGCAAACCTAGCCAGCTGGAAAGCATCTGATCCTAGTGAGGAATAAAGTAAACCTGTCTGATTTTTTTTCACTGGAAGACTCCCAAATGCTTAATTTTCATTCAATATCCTAAACCCTGTTAGGTCATAAAATATTTTTAATAAATGGTTTGTCAAAAAACACTTCATTTTGGAATAATTTTAGATTTACAGAAAAGTTGCAAAGATAATACTGGGTTCCCATATGCCCTTCACTCAGTTTCTAGGAGACCAATTTTAATACTTAACTACATTTAGTACTTAACTAATGCTTTAAATAGGACCAAACTGGACTTTTAGAACATTTTAGGCCTGTCTAATTTGCAGCAACATCTCTCTTCCTCATAACTGGAGTCCTTAACTCCCACCTATTGCCTCGGTCCCTTCTTGGGCTCTGGGCTAAGTCTGACCCGCAGAGGAGGAATTTGCACAGACCCAGCCACGTATTCTGGCCCTCAGCTACAAGCTGACCTTGTGGACAGCCCAGCCGGCCTTTGGGTCCCAGATGTGCGCAAGCTGCACGTTGAACGTTTACCTCATTCACAGGAGGAGTGTCCCCATTAAGCCTCCATCAGGATCCCTGAGTCAAGAACCGTGTGCTTACCTCCCAGCTTAAGGAATAACGCAATCCCTTGTCCTTGACTTTTGCCTGTCCTTTCTATGGCTCCTGAGGCCCTGTCCAGCTCCTGCTACTTGTCTGTAGTTATTCTGATGCTGTCTGTGGGCCTGGGTCACTACGTACTTAAAATCAGGTCTACCGGTTCACACTTGTCAGATTTTGTATCCTGGCTCCTGGATGCTGGACTAAGCCTTTTCTTGACCCCTGCTCTCTCCACTGAACTAGTCTAGGCCCACACCCGCACTCTTTTGGGGCTTCTTCAATCTACTGAAACTGACCAGGCCATGCTTGATTACATGATGGGTTATGGTAATACCTTATCCAGTCATTTTTGTGCAAACACTTACAGCCTGTCACTTTTTAGGCTCCATTATTGAGGTTTATGGAGATGAATAATAAAACCTTACTTTCAAAGAGCTCATAATCTAGCAGAAGGGACAGGCGAGAAGAATGAGGACTGCCATAGAGCAGAGTCATTGCTATGAGAAAGCTAGCCCAGGGTAAGTGAATAGGTAGGACTCAGTTCCATACGAAAGGACACATAGGAAGGGACACATAGAATAGCAGGTTTGAAGAGAACAATAAACAATGTCATTTTGGATATATTATATTTGAAATAACAACAGGACACCCAGATGAAGATGTCCATTATGCATTGGAAATAGAAGCCTGGGAGAGGAGAGACATGTGGGCTGAGCTTTTGGGGTTATCAGACTACAAAGGCAAATTGAATTCTAAGACTACTCAGAGATCATGGATAGAAGGAAAAAGGTGCTAAAAAGGGGACCTGGAAGAAATCAACATTTAAGGGATAAGAGGGACAATATCGAGCAATTTCAAAAAGCATCCCTCTAACTTGAAGCATTGAAGGCGTGGGAGAAGAGGTGTTTATTCACATCCTCTCTTCCCGGCACCTTAGCTCTCTTCCTGTTGTGTAATCTGCCCAGGCAGGCAGCCATTGGATATTACTGTCTACTGTTGCTGAAACAAAGAGCAAGAAAGCCAAGTGTCATGGCCTCTGCTATTAAGACATCAGAATACTTATTCCTTTCCAAGTCGTTCTGGATATTGGTGACGTTGGAGAAGAAGCCGGGGAAAAGCTGGGTACATCCATAGTCCCTGAGTAGATTTCACTATTCTTGTCCATAATGTGGGGATAAGACATGGGTCATTAAGTGGCATTCTGAGAAAGGCATTCTGTGCTCCTGAGACAGAGGTTGCCTAGGAGTGATTGGAACTGGTAAATGTTCAGGTTCCCAAAGAGCTTCCAATATAATAAGGACCCCCAAAAGAGCCTAATGAGTAAAGAATAAACTCTGGAGTCTGTACTTGGGAACTAGAGAATCAGGTATATGAACTCTGTATCCAGCAAGAAAAAGACAAGATGAAAAGACCTAATTGTAATGATAGTGCCCAGAAGTGTAACAAACACATTGAAGCATCCAACTTATTACTTGTGTTGAATTAACTGATCTATGATTAATAGTGAACATTGTTTTCAAGTTCCAGATTATGGAAAAAGTAGCATTATTATTATTGTACTGTGGATCCTGTTGGCTCCCTGTTTTCAAAGTGAGTCTACAATATATATGTGAACCTTGGTTGTTTCCCTGAGAAATTTGAGAACACAATATGGGTTCCTCTGGGATCTCCTATCTGAAAACATTTCTTTAAAATCTCTTAAGTCTCCAGCAACAGATCGGTTGTTCTCACTGGGCTCTCAGGCCACTTCTGTCCATCTGACATGGAGGAGGTTCTCATAGAGGTATTTTTAAGTAGCACAGATGAGTTATTGTCTGGTACCGGGGTATCTAAAAACTGCAGGTGAAGACTATCCTTATCCCAGAGCCTTGATAAGGCAGCCTGTGTCTATGTGACTAGATATCCTGAAACAAGTTCACCTGGAGACAAAGTACAGGAACAGGCCAATTCCTGCTAACAATGGGACCCACTGATGCTGCGGATTGTGGGGAGAAAGCTGGAAACTGGTACGAAGTCTGAGAATTGTACGCAAGAATACCCCTTCTGGAGTGCAAACTTTTTCTCACCAGTCTGGAGAGTTGCCACATTATTTGTCCTAAAATGCTTCTGCAATCTTGTGCCCGTAAGGAAAGAAGATTCATTATCTAATTTGATCTTCTTAGCATTCTTATGGAACAGATATCAATGTGCCCAATTTTCAGAAGGGAAAGCAGAAGCTTGATTTTTTTTATCTAGCAAATATCTACTGAGCACCATTAAGTATCAACACCTACCATGTGATGAGTATAAGATATGATCTTTGCTCTTATGCAGATTGTAAATCTGAGAGAGGGAGAAATAAGCAAGTAAACAAAATTTCAAAATTTTAATCATGCTAAAGGTGAATGGACATTGTAGATTCTATTATTTTTTCAAATTCTTTGCTGTCCCTCTTTCTTGTGATTTCCTAGGGGACACCTCCCTGATGCTTTCCCTGGAGGAAGTGTATTCTTACCTCACTGAGGTCAAGCTTGGATGTATGATGTGCTTTGACCAATGAACTGTGAGTGGAAGCGATCTATTTCACATCTAGGCAAAAGTTTAAAGAACCGCTCGTGCTTTTGCCATTGCTTGCTTCTCTCTGCCTCAAGAATTGAGTGTCACAGATAGAGACTGCCTTTTCTGACATTTCCTAAATGAAGACAGCACCTGGAGGAGAACCTCAACCTTGAAACAGCCAATGTGAGTGAGACAAGAATGAGAAATGAACTCTTCGTTTCTGGAAGCCACTAAGATTTGAGGACTGCTTGTTACTACAGCATAACCTAGTGAAATCTGATTACATGAGTACGTTCATGGGTTGGGGCGAGAGATAGAAGGAGGCTTTGGGGATGGTCTCTGAAAGCTTGCTCAGGACCCAACATTTTTTTGATGGGTCTGAGGTCTCTGTGTACCCAACATAGTAACTAGGTTTCTCCAAGTCTGTTTAGGCCATTTCTCCACAAATGACACTGTGCAAAAGGGCTGGATTCTGAGCGAAATTCACAGAGCACATGATGGAAAGATGCATAACTGAATTTCTGTGCAGATTTATGAAAATTTCAAACAATTTCTCAAACATTTATGTTTAGATCAAGTCTAAAGCATGTTTTGCCTCAAGCTCCTTGTTCCTTAATTTTAAATCTGTAGCTGGATCTTCAGGAAAATTGATTCCATATGATTCTCATTCATTCACCCTTACCTCATCAAAATGCAGTTTGAAAGAATCACTTGATGTTTTAAGCTCTTGAAATCATATTTTCCTTCCCAAATTAGGAAGCTGCCTTTCCTGTGGTTGACACCTCAAAGGAAGAAAATATGTTCATCCTTTTGGGGTGTGGCGAGGTCCCCAGGTCAGACTACTTCTCTCTCTTGGCCAGAGTGAAAAGTCCTGCAAATGTGGCCTCTATTATCATCACTACATGGTAATCTGGCAAACTAAACTACAGTGTCCAGCCATTGGAACAAGACATATTTCTTTCAAGAAGGTGAAGGATTCAAAGCCAAGAGTCCAATGTGTCTCCAGGCATCTACTCTTTTCATTGACACAATCCTTTTCTTTGCAACCAGGTCAACGTCACTACTTTATATCTTATTTCTAGCTAGTAAGAAAAGTAATTTTGGAATTTCCCTTCTTTACTATTTAAGAAACTTTAAACATTTTTAGCATGGCATAACTAGCCCTTTGTCCTTTATCCTACCTTGTTATTTATTTTATTTTATTTTTTAACATCTTTATTGGAGTATAATTGCTTTACAATGGTGTGTTAGTTTCTGCTTTATAACAAAGTGAATCAGTTATACATATACATATGTTCCCATATCTAATCTCTCTCGCTCAACTTCAAGCCGCTTGTAATTTCCCAAACAAGACGTGTTTCTGCTGCTGTACATATGCTGTTCTCACTAACTGGGATGCCATTTTCTCCCTGGTCTACCAGGTGCCTTCCTACTCTCCCTTCCAGATTCTGCTGAAAAGTGTCTTGCCCTGTGATCTCCGTGCAATTTCATGCTTCATCTCTAGTGCTCTCACATGGCCATGCACATACTTCCATTAACGTTTATCTTATGGTGTTATAATTATTTATATGCAGAATAATCTCCTCCAATAGATTTTGTCCTATTTGAGGGCAGGGAACAGGTTTTATTTGCTTTGTTTCCATGGCATTGCCAGAATAAGAGGCCTCAATCACTGTTCACTGGTTGAATATAGGGTTAAATATATTCTGGGGTGGGGAAGTGGGATTCAACATTTCACCATAATAAGAAAATCAGAATTTAGTATTTTTTCAAATTATTACAAAAAAAGAATACATCTGCTGAAATGAAAAAGTAGAAAGAGAAGAAGAGAGCCATCCAATTATCCAGAGAACTCAGACAGTGTAGCTGGAGAGGGTGGACAATCAGTTCTCTGCAGCTTTCTAGGTCTGCAATATTCCACATTAATTATGCTTTTATAATATTTCTGAGGTTGTTTTTTGTTTTTCTCTCCCCTACTTCTCTAGACCTTGCTGCTAACCCACTTTATGTTTCAGAAAGTGCTGAATTTTCAACAATTGAAGGCATAGTTTCTGGGGGAAAGTAAGGGGAAGAGCAGGCAGATTTTTTCAGAACTCTTCACATTAAATTATATCTATATCTGGGACTGCCCTGGCAGTCCAGTGGTTAACACTTTGCCTTCTGATGCAGGGTGTGTGGGTTCGATCCCTGGTCAGGGAGCTAAGATCCCAAATGCCTCGCAATCAAAAAACCAAAACATAAAACAGAAGCAATATTGTAACAAATTCAATAAAGATTTTAAAAAGGGTCTACATCAAAAAAAATTTTTTTAATTATATCTATATCCATATGCATGTGAGGTATATCTATATCTAGATATATCTATATCACATGTATATATAGGTATACATCATATGTATATATAGGTATATCTCACATGTATATGTATACACATAAAAAATATATATATATTATATATGTGGCTATACGTATATATAGAGAGAAAGATGTAATACGTGTGTTTGTGCATGTGTGTCCATATTCAGTTGACCTTGGATGTGAATATATTTTCAGGCCAATTTAAATCCCAACTGCCTAATTACCATGTTGCCTTAAAGGAAAATTCTAGATTCACATTGTGTGGAAGACAAAAGGTATTTCATGAATTAAGCACCCATTATTACAATAATAAGAAGCACAGTAAAAGCTGGTTGAATTCTGGCCTTAATATTTTGAGCAGCAGAAAGAAGAAACAGATGATGAGAAGCTAAGCAAATAATTCAAGTAAAATGCGTGTGTCTCTCCTTGAAACAATGAAAAGACTCAATCGAAAACTTCCTTCCCCAGCTCTCCTTGCCTTAAACCTCTGAGAATCTCTTGCAGAATGTGTTTGTTTTGTTAAAACCATGGATTGAGGAGCAGTCAGGGGAGAACTAGGGGGATAAACTTCATTGAGTATTTCAGAGTCGGAAAATCTTGACTCACATTAAAACTGTGAGCACTGGGAAGTATGAAACAGTGATTCTTATCTCCTAAAGAGTTTTACCATCATCAATGCCCAGAGTAAGCTGATGAGCTGAGAGTGGGTGACCTTAATAGACATAACTGTGTATGGGTTCATTGTACCATGAAATTAAATTTTAAATCTGAATTGATGAACAAAATTGCTGGTTTGATATTTCTGAACAATAGTTTTAATAGTTTTGTAACTCTTTCCCTTCCGTGAGAATTGATCTGAATTTGGGACTGTGCAAGGAAGCTTCTTGTTTCTAAAGACTATATCTGAGTTCTACCACTAATTGGTAAATTAAAATTATTCAAGTAAATTGGCAAATCCAGTGGCCTCTTCCCAGCCCTCTAGCTACCTGCTTTCTCTTGGAATTGGCCATTGTTAACCATTGTCTTCTTGAGTATCTCCTCTCTGTCTTCAGGACAAAGGCTCCTCCTACTCTTTTGTTGACTCCTTTTTCCAATTTGCTGTTTCCCCCATGTTACCCAAGTAGCCCTGATCTTCCTCCACCACACCCCCTTGATCCCCTCAGCAGTCTCATCCTTACCCCTGGCTTTAACCATCACTGCTTCACATGACTCTCAAATCTATACTTTCTGTTTGGCTTCTCATCTGAGCATTCACCCCATATTCTTATTTACCTTCTAGACGTTTCCACATGGATGTCTTAGCATCTCAGATCAGCATGATTAAAACCCAAATCATCACCAATTTCTGTGTATTTCTTTTTCTTAAATTTTTATTGGAGTATAGTTGATTTACAAGGTTGTGTTAGTTTCAGGTGTGTTAGTTTCAGCAAAGTGAATCAGTTATATGTATACATATATCCACTCTTTTTTGATTCTTTTTCCATGCAGGCCATTACAGAGTATTGAGTAGAGTTCCCTGTGCTATACAGTAGGTCCTCATTAGCTATCTACTTTACATGTAGTAGTGTGTATATGTCAATCCCACTCTCTGAATCAGTCCGTCCCCCGCTTATCCCCTGGTAACCATAAGTTTGTTTTCTACCTCTGTGACTCAATTTCTGTTTTATAGATAAGTTCATTTGTACCTTATTTTTAGATTTCACATTATTATATGATATTTGTCTTTCTTGGTCTGACTTACTTCACTCAGTATGACAGTCCCTAGGTCCATCCATGTTGCTGCAAATGGCACTATTTCTTTCTCTTTTTATGGCTGAGTAATATTCCATTGTATATATGAACCACACATCACCAATTTCTTATACCTGTTCCTTATCCTGACTTCCCAATAAAGAATAAGACACATGGAAATAAAATTCAGGAACTTCCAAGTTCTGAGCAGTGAAGAGCTGGAGTTGGGGGGGTGGGAGGTATTGACAAAACTCTGCCAGTCCCCCTGTAGGGTATTTCAGGAGGATCTTTTCACTTGTGTCTTCACTCACTACCCATTCACTCACCCATTTATTCATTTATTTATTCATCCATCTAGCCATCCCTCCCTTCCTTTCATCGTTCATCCAAAAAGCATTAATTATGTCCCTTTTATTTGTCAGGGACACAAACATAAATAAGACATAGTCTCTGACTTCAAGGAATTTCATAGGAAGAGACAAAAATTGCATAAAACTTTCCAGATGCTAATAGAAACATTGGAAATTTGGGACACCAAGTAGGAGATGGTCAGTATCATTGAAGGGAGATAAGTTCAGGAAGTCTTCAAAAATAGGTGGCACGAGACACATCTTCAAAGATGAGTTGCTGCTCATCATGTGCACAGGCCCAAGATGCTGCATGAATAGGCACCAAGGTCTGAAACAGCACCGTGTCCTGTAGAAGCAGAGGGTGGAAGACACTGCGAGTTGGAATTTAAGAGGTAGGCAAGGCCAGTTGGTGAAGATGCTTGTACTCACCATGCATAGGAGCATGAGTTTTATCCTGAAGTCCTCATGGAGTCACTGAAGAGCCTGAGTTGGGGGATTGCCAGCTGGGAAGGTGCAGTTTTGTCTTCTCCTTGGGCTCCTGCTACCAATTTTAGTATTTATTGCTCTGGCTTTAGCCTCTGACTGAGGAGAGAACAGCCTCCCCTTCTTGCTTCTCCTCCTCCAAACTCTTGAAACAGCTGCAATAGTTTCCAGTTTTCAAATAGAACTTTACTAAATGCTAAAGGGAAATAAAAGGAAATTGTTTCAGAAATGTCATCTGTAAAGCAGTAGTCTAGTTTCCTAAGTACAGATGTCTGAGTCAACCCTTCTGCTAGAAAGAGCAAAGACATTTAGGTGGTTTCCAAATCTCTCTCTGCCGTTCATACTACTCTTGCCATCGGTGTTATTACTTCCACCACTGCCACCATTACTGCTGCTCCCATCACCGCCACATGTATGTTAGCACTTCAGCAGCTCACATACATTATATATCTTATGCCAGTTGCTATGCGGGTTGCTTTATTGATAACGTCGCCTTTAATCTCCATCAAAAATAAATGGATGAAATATTTGTCAATATCCCATTTTATTTATTTATTTTAACATCTTTATTGGAGTATAATTGCTTTACAATGGTGTGTTAGTTTCTGCTTTATAACAAAGTGAATCAACTATACATATACATATATCCCCATATCTCCTCCTTCTTGTGTCTCCCTCCCACCCCTCTAGGTGGTCACAAAACACCGAGCTGATCTCCCTGTGCTATGCGGCTGCTTCCCACTAGCTATCTATTTTACATTTGGTAGTGTATATATGTCCATGCCACTCTCTCACTTCGTCCCAGCTTACCTTTCCCCCTCCCTGTGTCCTCAAGTCCATTCTCTACATCTGCATCTTTATACCTTTCCTGCCCCTAGGTTCTTCAGAACCTTTTTTTTTTTTTTTTTAGATTCCTTATATATGTGTTAGCATATGGTATTTGTTTTTCTCTTTCTGATTTACTTCACTCTATATGACAGACTCTAGGTCCATCTACCTCACTACAAATAACTCAATTTCGTTTCTTTTTATGGCTGAGTAATATTCCATTGTATATATGTGCCACATCTTTATCCATTCATCTGTCGAAGGACACTTAGAGAAATGGAAATAAAAACAAAAATAAACAAATGGGACCTAATGAAACTTAAAAGCTTTAGCACAGCAAAGGAAAACATAAACAAGACGAAAAGACAACCCTCAGAATGGGAGAAAATATTTGCAAATCAATCAACTGACAAAGGATTAATTCCAAAATTTACAAGCAGCTCATGCAGCTCAATATCAAAAAAGCAAATAACCTAATCCAAAAATGGGCAAAAGACCTATATAGACATTTCTCCAAAGAAGATATACAGATTGCCAACAAGCACATGAAAGGATGCTCAACATCACTAATCATTAGAGAAATGCAAATCAAAACTACAATGAGGTATCACCTCACACCAATCAGAATGGCCATCATCAAAACTCTACAAACAATAAATGCTGGAGAGGTTGTGGAGAAAAGGGAACCCTCTTGCACTGTTGGTGGGAATGTAAATTGATACAGCCACTATAGAGAACAGTATGTAGGTTCCTTAAAAAACTAAAAGTAGAGCTATCATATGACCCAACAATCCCACTACTGGGCATATACCCTGAGAAAACCATAATTCAAAAAGAATCATGGGGCTTCCCTGGTGGCACAGTGGTTGAGAGTCCGCCTGCCAATGCAGGGGACACGGGTTCGTGCCCCAGTCCGGGAAGATCCCACATGCCGTGGAGCGGCTGGGCCCGTGAGCCATGGCCGCTGAGCCTGCGCATCCGGAGCCTGTGCTCCTCAATGGGAGAGGCCACAACAGTGAGAGGCCCACGTATCACAAAAAAAAAAAAAAAGAGAGAGAATCATGTACCACAATGTTCACTGCAGCTCTATTTACAATAGCCAGGACATGGAAATATCCCATTTTATAGGTAAGGAAACTAAAACTCAGTTGGAAGTAAAGGAGCATCTCCAAGATCACAAGCAAGTAAGTGATAGAACAAGTGGTCCGTATCAGCTGGTACCAGCAGGTTTGAGGAGTGTTTGCTCTCATGCTTGGCAACCAGAGGCATTCATGCCAAGGTGCCTAGCTCACTGTGGCTCACACTAAATACTTGCTGGACACACCCAGGCTCTTGTCCTTTCTGCTGCTAAGTGTCTTCTCTTCTCTTTAGCTCCTTTGCCCAATAGAGTAGTTGACTGGGATGGTAGAGTAACTGCTCTCATCAGAGCACTTGCCCAGAAGGAAGACTCTTGTCATTCTCTTACACAGAGCATTCTGTGGGGAAAGATGGGTGGGAAAAGTGTTGATCTGACACGTGGTCACTCATATGTGGCCCAAAGAAAGGCTAATAGATGAGATTCAAATGTGTTTCACTCCTTGTCATTCTCTTGGATTAAGGTTTGTGGGGTAGAGGAAAGTAGTAAAAAGACAACTGCATCCATTTCTTGTGTGGTTTTGAGAGGATTCTTCATGCGTTGTTGGGGTTTTTTTGTTTTCCTTATTTCCAATAACTGAACCAACCAAATTGTCTTCAGATGTAAAATAAAATAATCTATCAGTTCTGGATTTAGTATAACACAATGCAAGGGATTTCCAGAAGCCACTGACTCTCTCCAGGATCCACTTTCAGAGGACCTGAAACTAGAGCCGAAGGCAGACTGTCTCTTTCCTCAGAAAACAAAGATTATGGTGACACTTCATTATCATCGTCAACGTGTATAAAGTCTGTGCCATGTTCTAGGCACATCTTTAAATATTTTAAACATCTCACAATAATCCTACAGTATAGGAATTATCCTCATTTTTGAGTTGAATACACTGAAATTTTGATAGTTGGGTAGCTCACTCAGTGTCACATGTTTAAGAGGCAGAGCTGAATTTCAACTAGGTCACACTAACTTCCATGCTTCGCATCAGCAAGTCAATATATAGGGCTACATGACCCTTCCTTGATATCCAAGATCCAGGGATGCTGTTTCCCATCGCTACACCTGTATTTTCTCTTCCTCTCCTCTTTGTGGTTAAGTCCCCACCCACCACCTGCTGTGTCTTAGATTTAGACTCTGTCTGTGCCTTCTCATGTGACTTAGAATCTTCCACACAGACTTCAATCTATGACCACCTCTATATCAATTATTCTGTGCCTCTTGTTTATCTTTCCAGTTTGACCTGAAATTAAAAATGTGGACTCCAGCCTAACACTCTGAATTCATGAAGTCACGCAGCCTCTCTTTCTACACGCAGCTCCACATTCTCCAGCAAGGACTCTGTCTTGTGTTCTGTGCCACCCACCATACCCACCTTGCAACCATTTCTTGTTTTCCTGCCTTATTCAGCAGCCACCCATCCTTGGCCCAAAGAGACTAATGAAATGGACAGTGTGGCAGTGTTAATGAGAAATAAAGAAAAAACCAGACGTGTTGAAGGAAAGTCACAATGATAAAGAGCTGTCAACAGTTTTGTTCCAGAGGGAATTACTTCACTTGTAAGCACCAGAGCCACTCAAGTTGGAGGTCTCTTTCCTGCTGTGTGTGTGTGTGTGTGTGTGTGTGTGTGTGTGTGTATGCATAATTATTTATTTGAACATAGAAATGGAATCTTTAGAGAAGAAATTACAGTGCAGAACAGATAGCTATTCCTTCCTAAATTCAAATGGTATAGTGCAGCTATTGCAAATAGGCCCATTTTCCTAGATCATCTCAAGGTCCCAACTTTTCCTTGGTACTCAAGTGCAGGGCTGCTCAATGAAGATGAAGTATCCACCCAGTTCTTTGTCAAGGGAACAATTATTTATAGCCCTAAGAGTTTTCTGAAGCACAAGCAATAATAATGTTTTATATCATCATCACCACCATCACAGTATCATCTTCTTTGGCACTTTGCAGTGTGATCACAGAATGTTTCCACACCTAGTTTATCCTCTGATCCTTATTAAAACCACCCTGCGAGTTAGGTATTGCTGACCCCGATTTTATATAAGGAAATGGAGTCTCAACGAGGACAAACTACAGAGAATGAAATCTGTGCTAATTCCCAGGCCTCCTGACTTCTAGGCTAGGCTTATTACCTCATGTCTTATTGGGTAGTAGGCCTAAGTGATACTTCCAGGGGCAGGCAATGTGGCAAAGGGGTTAAGACCAATAATTTTGGAGGTCGATTCCTTAGGGTTCAAATCTCAGCTTAGGTGCTTGCTGTTTGTGTGGCCTTGGACAAGTTACTTGAGATTCAGTTTCATCACCTGTAAAATGGAGCTAAAATGACTATTCACAATACTGAGGTGAAGGTTGAATAAAATCATGCCTGTAGGGGCTTCCCTGGTGGCGTAGTGGTTGAGAGTCCGCCTGCCGATGCAGGGGACGTGGGTTCGTGCCCCGGTCCGGGAAGATCCCACATGCCGCGGAGCGGCTGGGCCCGTGAGCCATGGCCTCTGAGCCTGCGCGTGCGGAGCCTGTGCTCCGCAACGGGAGAGGCCACAACAGTGAGAGGCCCGCGTACCGCAAAAAAAAGAAAAACAAAAAAAAACACAGCCATTAAAGTTAAGGATTAAAATTATTAAAAAAAAATAAAAAATCATGCCTGTAGAGTACTCTGGCTCAGTACAATGCTTGACACAAAGCAGGTGCTTAATAAGTGGGAGTTTTTTTTTTTAACTACATGACGTCCACAGTCTACTGTCTTTCTATTCAGAAATAGGAAAGCTCTGAAAAGCAAAATTTTCAAAAATAACTTATTTCACTGCAAAACTCAACCTAAATAGACCTTAAGTTAATCTTGTATTTTTTTATCTTTTAAAAATTGTTTTTTTACTTGGTTTATGCACCTTCGTGTGAATATTTATGCATTTTGGTGGAGAAATATTACTGCTTTTGCTGCCACAGACCCCCAGGTATATTACATAATATTCAATATCACCTCTTTTCTAAAATTTAAAACATTCTATATTCTGAAACATAACGTATATTCCATGAGGGTATTGGCAAATGACTGTGCGTCCACTCTTGCACACTGGTGACACTGGCATTAGGAGAGGCTACTAGTATTTCTGTTATTCCTGATTCCTTCGGTATTTGTTTCTTTTACCAACGGGGGTTGGACTGTCTTGCCAGTCGGTATGGAGTTCTGAAGGCCTGGAGCTGGAATGGAGAAGACAAGCTGAAAGCATTAGCCACAGGGATGGTTAGACCAAGGTGGGTTAGAGAGAGGTGAGGCTCAAATGCCTGAGAAAGCAAGCAAGGATGCTGAGAGCAGGGGTCAGAAAAGGGAGCTGTACCAGCATAGGCCCCCGAGAAGCAGATGCCAAACAGAATTAAACCTGCAAGAGATTTTTTGGAAGAAGCACCTGTACATGATAAGGCAGCACGAGTAAGCAGGGAAAGGGTTCAGATGGCGATGCTGGTCTGACACCTGTGAAAGGAGAAAGAGAAGAAAGGAGGGTGGGGTAGTGAGGCTCTCAGGTGGTAGCAGAGCACAGAGAACATCTCAAGCAAGCTGATGGGAGACCTGACCACAGGTTCACTAGTGGAGAACTGCACTGGGCAGGAACAGCCCTTCTCTGTCACCTCCCGTGATCAGTCACTGGCTGGGAGCACCCCGTAGAGACTGTGGCCTTGGCACCAACACTGCAAAGGATCCAAAGGTGCAGCATCTGGAGGTTGTCAGGCAGATGCTGTCCTCACAGTGGTTCTGTTAAAGGCAGGTCTGAGCAGCATGTCACTGTGGCTGCCACAGAAGTCAGATTTTGTCAGAGAAGGCATCTGAGTCTGGCAGAAACTCAGAATCAGAGCAGATTAGAAACAAGCAAAGGGAATGGGAACATGTCATAATAATATTAAAATTCGAAAACAATTTCTAAAGACCTCAGAGGATATTCACAACATTACCACTCTGGCTAATGGGTTTATGCATCAGCTCACCTAGCTTGGATGCCAGGGCAGAGTTCCTGAATTGTGTTCAGTTCATCCCACCATACCCAGAAAAGAAAAATTATTGAGTCATCCACCTAATTCCCTGTGGTCAACTAGGGCAATCACCCCACAGCTCCTCCTTTCAGTCCTTCTTCAGAATGCCGCTCATGGAATTCCAACACAATGCCCTGCACACAGCAAACCCCCTGCAGGCATGGCCCAGCGTCTAGTACAGAGGCTGAAAATTGCTTCCCAGGCCTGATAGCTCCATTCAAGGCAGAAGGCCGTCTTAGTCCCTATTTCTGCTTTGGGCTTTTCCAGCATTTTCTGACTTCAACAGAATGCTCATTTAAGAAGAGGTACTTCGGGGTCTTATTCTGAGCTGAAGATTTTGGAGCTAGCCGTTACATAGGGCAAGGAAACCTGCTGGAGTTGGTAGACAATACAAGTCAAGGGACTGGAAATCTGAATCAATAGGTGTTTTCTTCAGAGATCAGTACTAATATATTTAGTGCTATTGAGCATCATTAAATATGTATTGGTTCTTTTGATTCTCAGCTAAAAATCATTCTAAGTGTATTCTGCATGCAAATGAGTATTTAGAGCTGATGCGTTAATGCCCTGTCTCCAAGCATGGGGTGTGTGCCCAAGCTCAAGTTCATTCACAGAATGAGGAGCCAGTGAGCTGTACTGAGCTGTCTTCCTATGGCTCTTGCACACCTCATCATGGAATTCTCTCCTGTTGACTGGGTAGTCACGTGCCCTCCTAATGCCAGGGGAAATTGAGAATATGCATTGAGTATGAGCTATCGTATCCTATAACCATGAGTAGTATTTGGACACTGTCATTTTGAGACCAGAAGGACTTTGAGAAGTGAAATGCAGCATGCACTTCTACAGACAGCCGCATTTGGCTCTCCCTACAGCCCATGTCTGGCCCCCAGCTCCCTTTTCAGAGTAGCTCGGGTCTACTTGGGCTGAGGAAGAATGAGATGACTTTTTAATTCCAGAAGCGAGGCCAAGTAATAAATGTATCTGTAAACTAAAGGAGGTGTATTCTATCATCTTTGAGATCTCTTTTAAGGCAAAAACCCTAAGAGACTCATAAGTAAAAATTTAGAGGGTAATTTATATTTTAAAAAAGAAAAGACCAAGTTCAAGTTGTTCAGCCCCTGCCTGGATTCCATCAGTGGGTTTACAGAAGTTTAAGCTCTACATACAGATGTAACCATTTGAGTTTTGATAGGAAAATTCTTTTCTGGTATAGAGTATATAATAACTTCTGTCCCTATAAGCAAAGGGAGGCATATGCCTATCAAGCCCTAGAAGATTTCATGATAAAGCATGAGATTTGGGGTCATAGACTTGCAATCACATTCTGCCTGCCCCGCATCAGAGCTCTCTACCTTGCTGCATCTATAAAACAGATGCAGTGAATATGGGCCTCTCATGACTGATATGAAGCCTAAATGTGATAACTGAAACAAACTGCTCGCTAACAGAATGTGATAGAAAAATGGCAGTTTCCCCCATACCCAAAGGCGAGAATCAGAATGGATTCTCTCATATTTGTGATTCTCCTTAATCAGGAGGATGAATGAATTGGGCTCTATGGGGTCACAGGAGACACGGTAAAACCAAAGTAGAAGAGATTGGAGTTCCCTAAGTGTGTGATGAAATCCCAGAGAATAACATGCTCAAAGGTGAAAATCAACACCACTCTTCTCCAGCGTGGCACACCTTTCTGAGAGAGAGAGCAGGCTATGCACACAGCAGGCAGAGAAACATTCTCCGCATACATCTGGCAGCTGCGCTAACACGTGGATCCCAGGACAGATTACATAATCCCGGAGCCAATAGTGAGCATCAGCTCTGAGAGATTTTCACATAAATAACAGTAAAGTTTAAGTATCATTATACTCTCTGTGGAAGAATGTCTGTAAACCCACGTGACAGCATAGAAGGAGCTAAAATACAAGTTTTAAAACTGCATTATGTTAGTCATCTATTGCATGTCACAAGTTATTCCAAACTGAGAAGCTTAAAACAGTAGACATTATCTCACAGTTGATGTAGTTCAGAAATCCAGGAGCAACTTAGCTGTGAGTCTCTTGTGAGTTGAAGTCCTGGTATTGGCTGGGGTCACAGTTAACCCTAAGCTCGAGTGGGGAAGGATCCACTTCTCACATCACTCACATGCTTGCTGGCAGCCCTCACAGTTCTCTATAGGCTGCCCGAGTGTCCTCACACCATTGCTGCTCAGGACAGGGCAGCTGACTCCTCTCAGAACAAGTGACTCAAAGGGAGGGTTGGGGGTGTTTGGAAGTGCACCCAAGACAGAATCCACAATCTTTTTATAACCTAATATTAGAAGTGACATCTCATGATTTCTACTCTGTTTGACTCACCAGAAGTGAGTCACTAAGTGCAGCCTACACTCAGGGGGAGGGGAAGGAAGGTCGACCTCTTAAGCAAAAGAGAATCAAAGAAGGTATAAACATATCTTTAAAACCAGCTCACGCATTTAAAAGAAGAATTCAATTAAGAAATTGAATTGGTGGTCATGCAAAGATCTTGGATGGAAAGTAGACAATAAAATCTGAATGGATTCTATTTTATCCATTCCAGATAAGTTAGTGAGATCTCAGACTGTCTGGATGAGACTGCTGTGTGCATAGAACAGATTTCCTTTTCCCTCTGGGCACAGAGCTACAGGCTACATTTCTTAACCCCCTTTATAGGTACTTGGGGCTGTGAGTCTGAGTTCTGGCCAATGAGATGTACAGAAGAGATATCCTCCCTTTCTAGGCCTGCCCCATAAAAAACTTCTTCCACACCCTTTTTTCTCTACTGAATGGAAGTGCTGGTTGGAGATGATTCAAGGACTTAGTAGAGGGTGGAGCCATAAGAGAAAGGAGCCCAGGTCCCTCAATGAGAGATTGGAAGTTTGCCTGACAAGCACATCTGATTTGAATCCACATGAGCAAAACTAAATTTTTATTTTTTAAACCTTTGGAGTTGGGAAGGTTATTTATTATAGCAGCTAGCATAACTTATTCTAACTCACTGTCGTTTAAGAGCGGTAGTTCAAAGGTAATAGATGAAATAATGTTGAGTCTATAAGATCTTCTGAACATGAATTAATACAATTATATTAATTGAAGGGCTTTTAAAAAATTCAAGAATAAGTGTATAAAATGGTTATTTAAAACATCTGCTGTGCCCTATGACTGATAAATTGTTACTTTGATTCTTGGAATATAACCTGGGAAAAAGACCAGTAAATTTTGCTGATTATGATATGGAATCCATCATAGAGCATAAACTTATTAATCAATAAAACATATATAATCTACTTGGCTTTGGGGAAAATTGACTGGTAAACAACATAGTATAATGGATAAAGGTGTAGTCTTTGGAGTTACACAGACCTGGTATCCTTTCTGTAGCACCACTTTGAACTTATATAACCTTAAATTTCTTACTCAATTTATTTAAGTTTCCTAATCTATAAAATGATGATGATGAGGAGGATGATAATGATAATAATAATAACAGTTATATCATTTACATGATAAGATTGCAGTGAGAATTAACTGAGATCTCTGTATCTACATAGAAACTACACAATAAAGTGTTCAGAGAGTGTTAGCCATTATTATTATCATTGTTGCAATTTTGTTATTTTGGGGAGGGAAATTAATACTTTGCTAGTCTCTTTTGCTCTTTGAGGAGAGATAAATAAGGTTATGATTAAGATAGAAGTAGAGATTATAATTAATTGAAGAGTCAAAAAGACCTACTTTACTAAGGCTAATGGCAACAGTCTCCTACAGGTCATATGAGAAGATTTTACTGTGACAGGTGAATTTTGTAGGAAAGTATAAGAAACAATATCCCCAGAACATATTTGCCAGATACAAGAGTTTTTAGTCAACATCTAGGAAAGGGATAATCACTTAGATATCCCTATCACTTAGATTTTCCTCTGGAGACAGCTGCTGTCATGAAGTGAGAAGCTCAAACAATGAGGATAAGAAAGGTGAAGAGAAGCTTCAGGACCTGGTGAGGTGGCCTGGCTGCCACAGCTAGCCCCAGAAAGAGCAAGTGGTGGGTCTGTTGTATTCAGAGGGAATGGACAGCTCAGGTGTGTGTCATGCAGGTATCACACTGAGGAGAGGGAGTGGTCCATCTTAACAGGCAGGACAAGCTCGAGAAGAAATTGAGGTACTTCTCAAAGTTTTGTTGGCAGTGTTACTGCAGGAGGTCAGTCCAACGGGCCAGGCCAATGCAGCAAGCTGTGAAGACCCAGGGGCTCTAGCCAAGCAGATGTGGTGTGAGGCATGGTCAGACTTTGAGCTGAGGTTGGAAGGGAAATTGAGGCAGAAGGACAGTTGTATAGTCTGGGCCAATGGGGATGACTGAGGTTGGGGAGTAGGGAGTGGATATTAAGAAATACTTTGACTGCCTTGCCACACCAGGGGTCAGATCAAGTTGGCAAACGTCTGTCAGAGCTAGGGATCTTGATTCACTTCCTTCAGAAGCCAGAATTCCCCAAGGCCTATAGGTAAGCCTCATCAAAAATAGATACAGCTAAGGAAAGCTAAGAAAGACTAGGATAAGGGAAATGGCCATACACTAACCGTTACCTGAAAAGCTCTAAACACACTGAAGAGGACACATCAAGATCTACAATCCACAATGAAGAATTCTGCTGACTCTCTGTGCACTAACTAATGCAGCTTCAAAATTCAGGAAGCAAAGTCCACAGAAATTACTAGAAACTTATCAGTAGAAAGGGACTTATTAGGCCTCTCTGAGTTAATGATAGATCAAGAGAGGATATTACAGACAACATTCTTTGATCAAAATGTAATAAAATTAAAACTAGGAAAAAAGCAACCTACCATCTAGGAAATTTAGAAACTTTAAATAATTCTTGAGTCAAGGAGGAAATCAAGGTAGGATTGATACCTATGTAGAAAATAATAATACCAAACTCTATGTGATACAGTTAGAGCGAAGTTCAATGAAGTAGTCATGGTTTAATATTGTTTACATTAATAAAAGAAAGATTTTTAAAGATTGAATTAAGTATGAAACTCAAGAAGTCAGGGGAAATAAGTAATCCAGAAGAAAACAAAAATAAAAGCAGAAATTAAAAAGGAAAACCAGACAGGGTAAAATAAATGAATATACTCAAGACCTTTAACATACAGTATTTGTCTTTCTCCGTCTGGCATTTCACTAAACATATTACCCTGCAGGTCCATCCATGTTGTTGCAAATGGCAAAATTTCATTCTTGTTGATGGCTGAGTAATATTTCACATCTTCTTTATCCACTTGTCTGTTCATGGACACTTAGGTTGCTTCCATATCTTGGCTATTGTACATAATGTTGGTATGAACATTGGGGTGCATGTATCTTTCTGAAATAATAGGGGAAGGGGCAAGATAGGGGTAGGGGATTAAGAGGTATAAACTACTATGTATAAAATAAGATACAGGGATATATTGTACAGCACAGGGGATATAGCTAATATTTTTTAATAACTTTAAATGGAGTATAATCTATAAAAAAAATTGAATCACTATGTTGTACACCTGAAACTAATATAATATTGTAAACCAACTATATTTTAATTTTTCAGAAACAGACCTTTAAAAAAGTAAAATAAAATAGATAAAACATTAGCTAATCAAAGCACAGATATATGAAAGAAGAAATAAGAAAAAAGAAATAACCACAAATAGAGAAGAAAATAATCTTTCAAAACGACTTTGCTCAGCTCTTTGCGGACAAATATGAACTAGTTGAAATGGATACTTTTCTGGGAAACCATAAAATGCAAGAACGAACCCCTGAAGAGGCCAAAAGTTTAAAACTACCAGTATTAATAAAATACAGACAAATTTGAGAGAACTTAGGCCTAGATATTTTCACAAGTGAATTCGACCAAACTGTTTTAAATCAGACGGTTTCAGCGTTATTTAAAGCCTTGTGATTCAGTGATTGAGGACCAGCATATGGGCATCCCCTGGGAGCCAGTGAGACCTGCACTCTCAGGTTCCACTGCAAACCTGCTGAAGGAAAATGTGGTTTTAACAAGGTTCCTTGGAGATTGCATGCACGTTAAAGTTCGAGAAGACTGATTTATACCAAGGTTTGGCAAACTATGGTCCGTGGGCCAAATCCAACCCACCTCTTCATTTCATAAAGTTTTATTGGAATACAGTCACACACATTTGTATATGCTTTCCCACTACACTGGTAAGTTGAATATTTGGGGACTGAGGCCATCCAGCCCACAAAGCCTAATATACTTACCGGGCCCTTTATGGAAAAAGTTTGCCTATGCTGATTTATACTGCTGCAGGACATAGAAAAAGTGAGAAAAGCTTCCACTTCTATGGATTACAGAAACATCAAGGAGGTGACAGTAACTTCAGACTTAGCCACTATTTCACAGCAATAGATAGCAAAATAAGATCACTCTCACTTATGAATATTAATGCAAAGATGCAACCCTGTTCAATACAATTCAGCCTAAAAATCATAAGATAATACTCTTAAGTATTGTAAAGGAAATTGACAAAGTTCAACATCATTATTGATTTTTAAAACTTAATAAAATGGGAATAAATGAATAGATTTCCTTAGCATAATAAAATTCATGAATTTAAAAATGTTTAAATTCATGAATTCATAAATCTGGCATCAGGCTTGATGGGGAAACAATAAAGTGATTTTTAAAAAATCACACCATTATCATTACCTGCAGACAATATTGCAATCCTTAAGTAACATAAAAGGATCAATTGAAAAAACTATGACAGTAAGACAGTTCGGGAAGATACATGTATTAGTTATCTCTTGCTGCTTGACAAATTACTGAATCACTTTGCTGTACACCTGAAACTAACACAACATTGTTAATCATCTATGCTCCAATATAAAATAAAAAATGTTTTAAAGTCTCAGAATGGAGAAGTGTTACATCTAACTCCACTTTTTGGCATGGTAAATGAAATATAAATAAAATTTAAAGATTGACAAACCAGGGGGAAACATTCCCATATTCCAAAGGGCTTATCTCTTTCATACATACAGACTTCCTTGTTAAAAGTCCTATGACCAATAACCCAGAACAGTATTAGACTAAAGTCATGAACTGACAATCCACAGAAATATAAATAGTGTTTAAACACATGAGAAATGCAAGTAGAAACCATGAAATAATATGTTTGCCAATTAGACTGTCAAAGATGAAAAGGCTGATGAGAATGCGAGGAAGGAGTCGGTCTTGTGTGTTTGCCCAAATTGTATGGGAGGGTTTGTTGTCAGATTGTCTGCAGAGGGGCGTCTGTAATGATCTATCAAAATGTAAACAGTCCACATCCTTTGACCTAGAAATTCCACCTCTATAAATTTTTCCTGGTGATATACTTGCACATGTGTGAAATGATTTATTACATTGTTTGTAATTGCAAAAAAATGGGAACGAATTAAATATTCCTTGATAGGCGCTTGGTAAAATAAAATATGATACATTCATGGAAGTGAATACCAGGTAGTGGTTTTAAAGTGGGGTCATCTCTTTGTGTATATTGAAGAAAGATCCGTAAGACAAATTGCAGAGCAAAAAGTGATGTGTGGAATAGTGTGTATGCATCCATTTGCAGAGGGGAAAAAAGAATAGTGTACATACATGCTTATTTATGCATAGAAAATTCCTGAAAGGAGAGGAATGGAACTAAGAACAGTGACTGCCTCCAGTAGTGTCCTGGTAGTATGAAAGAACCTTGAATTATATATATAAAAAAACAAACAAACAAAAATAAACAATAACAAACTCTGAAACTAAGAAGCTAAGATACCTGATCTAATTTAGCACCGAGGTATAAATTGTAAAATCCTCAGTGCTGGCCATTTGAAAATAGAGAAATGTTGCTGATGTGAAATTCTGGACCTAATTACTTTCTTGCTAACCACTGAACATTTCTCCCCAAAGGTCCTGCTACACAGCCAGTCAGAGAGGGAGGGAGAGGGAGAGAGAGAAATGTGGCTTGTTATCAACAGCCCCCCAAATCCAGTCAGCATCCTAGAACCACTTACCTTGTGCCTCCTGAGTCATTTCTAATGAGAGATAATGATAGCAAGGTGGGAGGTCTCCGGTGGGTGTCAGAAAGGATGCCAAAATGTAGGCCAGGTCAATTTTGATTCATTGCACATCAAATTTTTCACTCTTCCTTCCTTTGTACATTTATAGCTATTAGTGAGGAATTTGGGAGCACTGCAGATACAAGCCAGTCAGAAAAATTGGCTTTAGATCCCTCGTGTATGCTTTCTGGACCTGGAGCTCTAGATGGAGAGAAACAGAGGCCATCCTCCAGGAGATGCTATGGGACATGTCTGCTCTCAGGGATACAGGGGCACACCCTCTGGGAGCAGGGCGGGGGCTCGAGGGTGGGGAGGGAAGACAGAGCAATCCTTACCAAAATACATAAACATAAAATTTGCCCATATGTTTACTGCCTAGTGAGGGAAGTGTAAAGTGAATAAAGCTGGGGGAGGCTCATTAGCAAATTGTTGTGGCTCTGGAAACACAAGGGAAAATATGTGATTTATTATATAGTCAGTAGAAATGTTGAACATGGAACTTCTCTTGAGTACTTACAATAGGCCTGTCACTGTTGTAGATCTTAGGGATACGTCAGAACAAAATGCAGCCCTGCCCCTCATGCTGATTACATTCTAGCGGCCAGGGCAAGGGGCTGGATATGGGAGATGATGCATAAATAAGTAAACACACCTATGAGATAATATTAGGTAATGAACAATCTAAGGGTCAATTTGCAACAGTAAGGGAAGAGAAAGACAAGGGGTAGTAAGAGAGTATTTTAGATAAGTGGTCAGCACAGCCTCTCTGATAAGGTGTCTGATAAAGTGACATTTGATTAGAGACCTGAGGAAAGTTAAGCAGCAAGCCGTGAGGATATACAGGGGAAGTGCAAAGGCCCTGAGGCTGAAGCATGACTTTCCCCACACAGGTAAAGTATTCAGAAAATAATGTTAAGAAACAATTGAAACAAAAACATACCTTCCCTATGATTATGTATGCATAGAGATATATATCAGGAAAGACTATTAAAAACTATAAATCCTTATAGTGCTTCAGTGAAGGGATAAAGACTGTTTCTCAGGGCAGGCAGTATCTTTGAATTCCTTGTGTCTGATCCAACCATGCTTGGTATATGTAGAATTTTGGTATCTGTAGAAACAATATCTGATGACTAAATGAATGATTTTCTTTGACAATATTTTATTTATCATTTAAAAAAAGAAAACGAAATGGCTGTCTTTGAAAAATCAAGCTTGTATTAGCACATTGCATCATAGGGTTTCTCAGAAAGACCTGACTTTAGCTCTGGGCCAGCCCAGGATATAATTGGGGAAGGGGACAGAAAGCTAAATTTTACTGATTACCTAACAACTGCTATATATTTGTATGTGTATTATCGTGGGCAAACCTCAGAACACCCCAAGGACAAAGGTACAGTTGTTCCCATCTTGCAGTTTAAAACAATGAGGCTAGGGAGGCCAGAAATTCAGTTTCTAGCTCATGGATAGAAGGCCCGTAAATGGTAGAGCTGAACAGCAGACCTTCTGCCTCCAAGTTCAGACCTCTGATGACCACAGCTATGGCGGTCCGGGGGAGGGGTCTACTCTAGACCTCCTCCCTCATGCCCAGTGGTTTTGAGTACCACTTCCTGGTCCCCAGTATTCTCCATGCTCCTTGATTTTCTCAAACCATCCCGGTGAGGTACTTCTTAGGAGCTGTTCCCTCTGCCATGCCCATGTCTGATCTTTGTGTCCAAAGCTCACCGTTTCGCTCTTACTAGTGGTGTGACTCTGGGCAGGTCATTTCACCTCTTTGAGTCTTATTTTTGTCATGTTTTAATGGAGATAACTATGTGTTGGAATTGTGGTGCAGAGTCAATGAAATCATTCAGTCAAAGTCTCTGGACCAGTGTCTATATATGGCAGATACTCAATAAATACTGGGTGAGTCTATTTGTGACCATCTTGGGTCTGGGTCCAGCTAATGATTGACTGACCTGATGAGTGAATCCTGGGTTAGTTGCCAATGATGATAACAGCATAAAATAGTGTGCCTCCCCAATAACATTTTCAATTTAACATAAATTAATTGCTGATGGTGTGAAGGCCAATCACAGTTGCCAGAGAAGACCTCATTGACTTTCCTTACCTTGTCATTGAGTGGGAAAGCAGCACATTTGTTCAGAATTCATTAGGCCATGACTTAGGCTCAGAGTAAATTTAACACGTAGGTTGACTGTCATAAATGGAATGAAAACCTCCTGCTAAGACACCAGTCTGCACATGTAGCCCTCAAACGTAAGGTTCAGGAAAAAAAAGAAACCCTTTAGAACAGTCTAGAAATAACTCTAGTGAGCCCTGTTTTCTGAAATCTAGGATTTATCTTTTTATATAATAATTTTATTTTCTTAATCACCTTGACTGACAGCAGGAGAAGGAGATACATAGACAGTCTAACAGGTGAGTGTCACAGTTTGCTAGGGCTGCCACAACAGAGTTCCAGAAACTGGAGGACTTAACGAGAGATTTATGATCTCACAGCTCTAGAGGTTAGACGTCCAAATGCAAGGTATCAGCAGGACCACACTTCCTCTGAAATTTGTAGGGGACACTCCTTCCTTGCCTCTCCCAGTTCCTGGTGTTTGTCTGCAATCCTTGGCTTGCGGATACCTCAGTGTTGTCACATCTTCTCCCTGGGTGTCTCTTCTCTTTTGAAGGACACCAGCCATATTGGATAAAGGGCCCACTCTACTCCAGTCTGACTTCACCCTAACTAATTAGATCTGCAGCAGCCCTATTTCCAAATAAGGTCACATTCTACAGTATTGGGGACATATCTTTTTGAGGGACATAATTCAGTCCATAACAGTGGGTCACTAGCCTTCCTTGAAGTATACAGGGACACAGGGCTGGAGAGCCAGGCAGGTGATTTTAGTTGCACACTTTTCTAACCACACTTTTGTCTCCCACCTCAGAAAGCATCCTAGAAAGGATGTGAGGGACTACACCTCATATCCTAGAGCCTGTGATGACATGAGAAGGGTAGAGGTCACCTCTCCCCTCTTTCTCACTGTAGGAGGCTTGCTTCTGCAGATGTCACAAGTCTCAAGCAGGGCTACCGCATTCAGTTGACTTGGAGCTACAGATATATAACTTTGGGAGCCAAAGTGAATGGCCCTTTTCTGTCTCCATTTTAATAGCCAGATTTTTATTTCAATCCTGTGTGTGAGACAAACATATTAAGTGTGCTTAGCACTGCTGATACTACTTTTATTAGGTTGAATCATATAAAGTTTCCTTTTTTATAGACAAAAAATGGTCAAGTATTGGCACTCTCACATGGTTCGACCTATGTATTCCGTTAGATGCTGTCATGGATGAGCCCTACTTGGCCCTAATTATTGAAATTGATCCCAAGCCTTTGAACTTTATACTGGGCCCAATCCTACCCTCATGTCCTACAAGGGAACCACTGAGGATGTGTGCGCCCTCCCATGCCCAGCAACCCTGTGAGAGGCACACGCTCAGAAAAGAAGCAAGGATTTGGAGTTTCAGAAAGATCTGGATTCAAATTATTCCTGTTAGTTCTAGGATTTGACTTTAGAGCCCCGTTATGTAGGTTTCTTAGTGTCTCAGAAACCTTATTTGTGAAATGGGTATAAAACCTTGTAGGACTGTGAGGATTACATTATATATGTATTTAATATATATACTACCAACACATAGTAGATGTTCAACAAATTTTGATTCCCTATACTCATGACCTCCATAACCTCTACTATAGTCCCTCATAATCCCAGGAACTGCTCAGAGACAAGCAGAAGCACTGGGAAAATCTGCAGGCCTAATTAGGATAACTAAGGATTACACAATAATGGGACAAATAGACTACTTGGCATGTACCCTGTTCTTCTGGATCCTACAGCAGATAACGGTCTCAGAAAATACACCTTGAAACCCAGTTACTGAAAGACATCATCATTATGTAGTCTCTTCTCATCTCACAATGAGTAAACTCCATTTGAATTGCATACATGATGTGCCTGTGTTTACACCAAATGTCATTTTCCAGCATAGTAGTTCTCAACCTTTTTTCCATTGGGACACACATGACATCGGCATATATTAGCATATATGGCACTCTCTTTGGGGGCTATTCAGAGATTCTCTAATTCCCTATAACCACACTTTTCTCTTCCATTTCAGAAAGCATACTAGAAGGGACATGATGCGGCGGCATTCTAGAGATAACCTCCTTAGATATTTTCCAATTAAATTTCCTACAAACTTGAGCAAATTATCCACAAGTGCTATGCTTATAACCCACCTGAAACTCGTGTGTGGTACAATACTGAGGTTGAGAGTCAGTCTTCTAAGAGATGCTATTATCATGACCATTCAGAATGGTTCAAACACGCCGAAGCCACTAGACAATTCAGATCCCAGGAGACAGTTGCAGTCTCCTACATCTCATTTAGATACTTCTAGGTGCTCAGACCCAGAGTGAACACACGGAGTCAGGATAATTGCACACACTGAACAAATGGATCTTTTTCAATGACAGTGTGTTGGCACAAGTGGTACTCCTGCCTCTGTGTTACGGAGGCAAAGCAATGAGGTAGAAATAAAACCCCCCCAGGCTCCTTGACTTCCAGCATATCCTATATATGCAGTATTGCTACTGATATGATCAATGATATCTAACCACCAGAAGCAGTCTGCCCCATCTTTTGGCACTTAAGCATTCTGTTCAGCTAATCTACTCTCCCCTTTGGTCAAAGCCATTTATTACCAATTGTAAGTAATGTGACTATGGGGGATGCTACCTGGGGCCACTGGAAGCTGCCATGGTTTACAGCCCTTGGAACAGACTCAGACTTTATAAGTTGAAAAATAAAAACAAAAAACACAACAACTCTTTAAGCCAAACCCAAACCTTTTACAACTGAAATTATAATAAATCACACATCCTAAATCTTCCTGGAAGCAGGACTCAGGGAAGATTTCCCCTCTCTCTCTGCCAAAGAGCCCCTTAGTAAGGGAGAAAGATCAAGAAGAAGCACAGTGGTGTTTCAGCTGTGCTCGGGGCTAAGATAGGTAGTCTAAGATTGGGTCAGTTCTTAAGACATGGAGGCCGGGAATCGGGATAAGGATAGATAGAACAAAAGGGAAAGGGAAATGGGAGCACGTTCCTTCCTAGCTTTAACCATCAGTGGCTCCCAGTCACCTCTAAGATACATCCACACACTGAGCATGATGTATATACAAGGCCCTCCACGTTCTACCCACGCCTGACGTGTCCCTCTATGACAGCGCTCACCTCTCTGTGTTGCAACTATTTGTTCACTTTCCCTATTAGACTGTGAGACCCTTGAGGTAGGGATCTTGATTTAGTAAACTTTAACCCTTAGTACCTAGCCAGAAGCCCAGTAGGTGCCTAATCAATTCTGAATAAATGAGGAAATTGACCCTGGACTAAAGCTGTACTTGTGGCTAAAAGGGCCACAAATCGAGAGACATGAACCTCAGATTTTGCATCGTCTGAAGAACTCATGGGCACGTCCTTCTCTTCTGCCGGGCACCATCAGCTGTTTCAGGGAAGGCTGTTATAAAATGTGACCATGAGATAATGTTTTACTCTCTTCCCCACAAATGTTTCACGATCTGCGATCCCTTCTGAGTCCTCTCCTTGGGAGGCACATGTATGTTTTTAAATGGCTGCATTTGCTCCAGACGCTTCTTGGCCTCTTTTGGAATTGTGGTCAGATTCAGTTTAGATGCCATACACGAAAACCAATCTAATTCCTTTATAGGCACGTTATTTCCAAAACAATGTTCTCCCAGCTTGATTGCCCACGATATTCACGGGACACAGCTTCAGGGCAACTTTTTTAGTAGCTTCCCACAACAGATCCACCCTCTGAAGATGAAGATGTGCTACATTTGAAGATATTTAAGAGAGAGCACCGAGAGTGTCCACACACGATTCTAAAGAAGAGTTCCCAAAATGCCTTGAGCAATTTCTCATTATCTTGGAAATAAACATACAGCTATCAAGGAGAGTACTTGGAAGGCAATAAGGATTGTCTATTCTAATGTGCGCCATGAAAATACGCAGAACTTATTGAGCGTTTATTATGACTGAGCAATGCATGTGTGTGTGTACGTGTGTGTTCTCATTGAATCCTCCCAACAACGATATGAAACTAACAGCAGCAACAGCGATAGCTAGCATTTATTGAGCGCTTACTATGGGTCAGGCACTGGAGCTAAGGGTTCTTTCACTTTAATCCCCATTTTATAGACAAGACAACTTAGGTTTAGAGAGAAGTGACCTTCCTAAAGGTCACGAAGCCAGTAGAGAAAACCTGAGATTCATGTACAAATTTGTCTGACTTGTTCTTAATTACTCTGATACATGCTGTGTTATAAGCTCTGCTCTTAACCACTGTGACATGGCCTCTGCATTTTTATTAAAATATTAGGGATGCATGTAATATATATCTTCATCCTAACTCATACTTCTTTTTAATCAAAATGTTGCCTAGTTCAGGGCTCAGTAAATACTGGTTGAATGAATAAACCTATGTCAGTGGCGGTGATCCAACCAAGACCAGGCAGAAGGGCAAAAAGAACAATAGGCCAAAGTGATACAAGATGGTCCAGCTCATCTCATCCCCAAACTAAAGCCACGCTCATAGCAAAGAGCAGTGGGTGTCAGAGAAAGTGCCTGGATGGCTTCCTGCCAGCTGCAGCAGGCTTTGTAATTGTTTGCTATTTCATTCCCAGTAAGCCCCTGCAGGGCCCTGGTCCTCAGTCCCCTCATCCAAACATTGGGAATGGGTACATTCACCTCTCTTCTTCAGCCTTCCCCTATGCATATTTATAAAGGACTCTAGAATCCTGGTATCCCATAAAAATGCAAAGTATGATTATTATTAATGATACAGTTAGCAAGAAGGACATTTGTTATTTCTACTCAATTGGTTTCCCCCGGGAGAAGAAACAGTTTTTTTTTTTTGACATAGTATTAATGTGCTATCTTTGCAACTTTGATCATCTGTCATTTGCTTTTGGAGAAAGTTGTGCCACTGTTTCAGGCAGCACCCTGCCTTTTCCTCTGCAACGTGGACACTATCTGAGCACAAGCTGCTTCATGGTTTAGATGAAACTAGGGATCTTTATTTGATTTCTGGTATCAGGAAACCATTTATTAGGATCAAGGCAGTTAGGCTACGAGACTTCCTTTCTTGCCTGGGTAGTCACTAGTTGAGCAGGCAGCCTGGGCTCATAAATCTAGTTTTATTTCCCCATCTATTCACCTGGAACTAAGTGATTTTTTTTTTTTTTTTTTTAAGGCAAAGGGGGAACACATTTCCTTATGTAAGCACTCTTCCTCCGGCTGGTAATCACCATTGTTTCTTAGACAAGCTAGTGAGCAGCTGAAGCAGGGAGCCATTTCTATCCCATGCATCACACTTGTGTTTTCAGAGTTTACAGAAAAACACTGCAACCAATTTGGGATTTCCCTGTAATGATCCACTTCCTCGAAATAAATCAAAATGGATTCAAATGTGCATTTCAGAGACAAAAGGGCTTTCTGCAAATATGTCTTTTCCTAGGCCCTTCAGAAACTACCTTGCCTCTCTTTCGGGCCTCCATCCCCCTCTCCCACCCTCCCGCAAGCCCCCCACCCCGCCTTCCCCTCCTTCTTAAGAAGACTTTCCCAGGTCCCTCTTGGCTGTGGTTGAACGACGTTGGCTCCTGTCCACGCTGCAACAAAGACCTGGCATTCCAGCTGTCTGAGTCTAATCTCCAGTGTCAGCTCTCGTTAATGTGTGAGCGTGAAATCAGAGGGGGCAGAGCTGCACGGAATATTAAAACCATGATCAGAATTCCACTGAAATGCTGAGAGTCTGCAAGCACCATTAGAGGAGGCTGTCAAATTAAGGCTTCGCATTAAATAAAAGAAAAGATTTCTATCGGAGGAAAGTACAATCAGCGAATCGCTGAGCTAAATTAGCATTTTTTCAATTGGAGATCGAAGTTCATTTATTGTTCTACACGCCATTAATGTAACCGTGTGCTTGACCTGCTAAGGCAGCTACTTTTTCATTTAAATGGTTTCTTTCCTTCCCGGTGCAAAGGCTGCAATCATATTTCAACTTTGCAGAGTGATCAGAAACATCGTGGAATGCTGCAGAAATGTCTTAGGGCGGCCTTGCCTCCCCTCCCCTCTCCTTCCTTTCCGTTTTCCAACCCTAGCGCCTTCCTCCTCCCCTCCCCTTCCCCCCTTAACCTCATGGCTGGTGGTCAAGGTCACAGAGGAAGAGTAATCTCAAAGCCACCAACTTCAAAGCTGCCGTCAAAGAAGCCCCTACGTAGCCACTGAATTAAAAGGGAATGGGGGAGGGAGGGCTCTGGGCACTGGCGTTCATATCTGCAAGAAAGGGCCCCTTAACTGCCCCGTTGGTACAGCCCAACCTGGGGCGCCCTACATCCAGTTCTTCCCTGCCAGCCTCTCAATACGGGTCTCTTCTCATCCTCCCCAGTCCCCCTCCCCACACACACATCGCCTGAAAATAATATACATTTCCAATTAGCAGAGCACATTGTAGTCATGTTCTCTTTTACTGCCCTAACTATCTTCCTTTTGCTAAAAAGCTGGGCCGTCATTAATGAAATCCTGCAGTTCTGTTAATCCGAGATACAATGCTCCTTTTCTCTCTCAGCCTCTCCCAAACATAAAAAACTACAGTTACTTCAGCTCGCCTCTTCTGTTTAGATTTCTTGTCACTTGTCTTTCATTACATACCTGATGTAGCACAGTAGCGGTCGAAGTTCCTGGATATAGAGGGAAAGGACGCAATTATGTTCCTTTTCCAATGCGCTGTTTGCAAAGGCAGCTGGCATTTTCTGGTTCTTTTTTTTTTTTCTTTCTAAAGCGCACTGATTTTAATCTCTGGAAGTTGATGAATATGTTTTAGGGTACTTTCGGGGCCCTAACATTTAGCAAGCTTGTTAGATTTTAAACTAGCTGGGAGCCCTGGAAGAACCCTGATAAATGAGATTTCAGTATTTATCTGCAATGCCTCTTATGAATTACTTCATTGTATCCCACAGTGAGAAAAAGGCAGGCCTTGGAGGTGGGTGGTGAGGCTGGCATTTGCCACCCTTTACCAATAGAAATACTAACTTTTAAAGCAAAACAGACATTGGACCAATAGCTAGTGTTTATATTTTATCTTTCTTCCCCCGACCACCAAACATCCACCTTCTGAAGTGATCAATGGAGTCAAGTTCTATATCTGGGGGAGGCATGAGGGCATTGTCAGCCCCGTAGATCTGCAGGACCTTAGGGTATCAGGCAAAGGAATAGAATAGTCACCGCACACAGGGCTGGCTGTGGCCAGATGAGGTAGAGCGTAGCTGCCACTCTCCAGCCCTCTGGCCTCTGACACAGATGGAGTCACTCCAAGGGTCAAACGCATAGAGAAAAACTCCCCTCCCACTTCCATCACAACTGGACCTAATTGGCCCCCCTTGGTCAGGCGAGAGACCGAGGAACGAATGGTCAGGGTGCTGCTCTTTGCTCTCAGCCAGTGAGAGGGCCTCTGTACGGCCAAAGGTGAGGGTCTTGGAAAAAGACTGCTTAGCTAGCTGCTGAAGACACGCACCACTAGCCCCTGTGTACCTGCCGCCATTTTGTCCAAGTTGCTTACCCTTGCTCATCTCTTACGCCGTTTAGAAAGTTACCCTCTCTTATGGGGATATATGTATATGTACAGCTGATGCACTTTGTTATACAGCAGAAACGAACACACCATTGTAAAGCAATTAGACTCCAATAAAGATGTTAAAATAAAAAAGGTTACCCCGTCTCTTCACCATGTCGATTATCACTCAAATCAACCACTGTACAAAAGACGTGTGGATTTCATTCTCCAAAGGCAATAAATACAGGAAGAGCTTCAAACCGGTCGTTTGCCTCTCTCCTGGACGGTCCCCACAGCGGTTCTCTAGCGAGAGCCAGTGTCCTTGACCAGGGATTCTCGTGTCCACATTCATTAGCCCTCAGGTGGCGTCACAGCACGTGCCTCTCATATTGCCCACCGGCAGGGTGATCGTATGACAAAGCCAGCCTCCTGAAGGACCCAGATGCAAAACTCAATGATTTCCTGCACTCACAATTGCCATGGTCACGCGTTCCCCAAACATGACGCTCCTCTCCTTTACATGATAATCTCCTTCTGAATAGAGCTTTATTCATGGAATTAAGGACCTTCAGATGATTTGGGTCACTTCTGCTTCACAAAATAGAGCCCCATCCAGCCCCCAGAAGAGATAACGCAGACACTTTGTCAGTCACCCCACATGGCCTGCAACACCTTGGGAGCCCAGCAAGCAACATGCACCTCAAAGGCTAGGAGGGACCAGGTCCGAATGTCCTTTAGGTCAGGAAACACAGGAGGAAAACCAGTTTGGTAGCAGAGGCAGACTCTGTGGAAGGTAGCCAGACTGCCCAAGACACTATAGTCTAAGAGCTTGGCTCAAGAAACGCTTAGCACCAGAGACACAACCCAGTGGGCATTTGGAAGGGGAGGGCAGGGCAAAGGATGAGGTCATGAGATCAGCCCATTCCACACAAAAGCTCAACACACCAAGTCTACCCCAGGGAAAAGAATGCTGTGGTGAGTGAGGCAACAGCAGAGGCCTGCCAACAGCTGGGTTTTGGGGAGAAGGCTCAGCCCTCAAGGAAAACGAAACTGCTACCAGAATAGATGTGTGGAAAGACTAAGAAACATATGCAGAGCAGCAGCCCTAGGCGGAAAAGCTATCCTCACCTGCTTCCCCATCCTAGAAAAGGGGTCCTAATAATACTACTGCATAGGGCTATCGTGAGGATTAAATGCTTTGAGATCTGTATCCACACCTCTGTGTGTGTGTGTGTGTGTGTGTGTGTGTGTGTGTGTGTGTTAGACCACACCTGCACATGGAAAGCCACAGTGCTCATTCGGCACCATCAAATACTCAGGGCTCCTCCCGGGTGTATCATTTAGTTTTTTAAATAAAAGAATGAAACAAACATTTATTAAGACTGTCACACAGGACGCTAGACACTTCCATATGTTATTTACTTAATTCAACCTCAACACTCATTCAGTCGTCACAGCAACTCTGCGAGGGGTGTATGATTACCTCTCCTTTTTACGTTGAGGAAATAGAGGATTAGGAAGGCCTGAGTAACTTCTCCCAGGGAAGACACCTAATCATGGTAAAAATACTGAAACTCAAGTTGCAGGATCTAACTCCGAATGACTCACTCTTCAAAAATACTAGAAGGATTTGAAGCATCTATTCTCAGCAGTGGCTTTCTGTAAAATTGAGCCTCAGAGCATTACACATGATTAGAAAGAAACATCAGTAATGCGATACGACAGTAGGCTCACGGTAGGAATTATTTTATTTGGAGAGTAATAACTAATACCTAACATCTCTCAAACAGGTGTGTTAAGTGCTATGCAGTGTTCCACATATGTAATTGCAGGTATTAACACATTTAATCCTCACACCAGCCCCATAAAATATGTTCTATTATTATCTCCATTTTAAAGATGAGGAAACCTAGGCACAAATATATTAAATAACTTCCCCAAGATAACACACTTAACAAACGGCAGAGTCAGGATTTGAAGCCCACCAAATCTGGGCTTCGAATTCCACACTCCTAGCCACCATGCTGCACTGCCCTGGAGGAGAATGAAGCATAATTCCTTGTCATTATTCTAGTTCATTAAGGAGTTTTGAGAAAAGCACATTGGAGCCCTGCAGCTATGTTTGAGCCCAAAGAGATTTTCAATGCAAAAATTACAAACTTAATTATAAAGCTCCCTTTTATGAAGTTTAGGCCACTAATAGACTTCCTCCTCCTGTTAGAATTTTCCCAGAACTAGGGAAGATCTGGCCCTACAAGCTTTGGGGAGGTGGGGGGAAAATAAAGGCAGGAGAAATAAGGTGACAGCCGGCACTTGGATCAAATACCGACTGTGGAATTTCAGACAAGAGTAGAAGCAGAGTGCTTTTGGAGCACTGGAAAAAGTGATTCATTCTCACTGTGGGAAGGCATGGTGAAGAAGTGAAAGGAGGTGCTCCCAAACTGGCCCTTCAGGAATGGGAGGGATTTCCATAAGGAGAAAGCAGAGTGAGCTCCATCCCAGGCTGAGGGCCATGCGTGAGCAAAAGCAGGGAAACTATGAGCTCCTAAAAGACAGGCTATACAGAGGGCTCACCCCTGTGTCCTTCACAGCCGCTCCTCTAGTGCCTGGCTCTGCCTGGATCACAGCAGGTGCATAATAAATGTTGAGTGAGTTGGACAGACCATGCTTTCATGCATGCATGGATGAGTGAAATCAAAGTGCAGGCCATGTCCAAATAGTAGCAAGTCATCCAATATGGCTGACATTGGTCTCCCAGTGCATTTCTGTGGATCCCAGAGAGTGGTTTAAACAATGAGCAGATCTGGTTCCTGAGGCCCTGGGTCTCCCGTCTCTCGCCATGCCACCGCATCATTGCGACGTGTGAGAGATTTGTTTGGAGTGAGGAAAGCATATTTTTGTTTGCATTTGCTTAGCACGTTGATGTCGCACATTTTGCTATGAGATGTAAAGTCATCTGCATGCACCGGTTGTGCAGTAAGAGAAAAGTCAAAACAAGCGTCAGGCGGGGTGTCAGCCACATGGCCCAGGCAGACTGTCACACTTCTTTGCCCGTGATTGCTGCCACCTTCTCGCTCCTCTTCCCCTCACTCTTCCTTGTTCCTGAATCCCCACACCTGCATGTACAGTTCTAAGGGTCTCATTTCTAATCGGCTTAATTATATGTCAGACAGTGTCTACACATCCTGCAGATCCAGGATGGCGGTGCCCACACCATTCACCCCTGTGGATAAACAAACTTTGCATCAGTCTTGACTGTAAGTAGGTGTGGGTTAAGAATCCTCAGGACGCCATCCTATCCTGCATCATAGTATCACCTAAACAATAAATTTAGCAGTGTGCACAGGCCAAATGATAATATTTTCTTTTTATCATCTAGAAATACCCCCATTCTTTCAGCTCCATTTCATCCAGGTCAACATGAAGTCTATTAATGTCCTGAAGAACATAGACTCATGTTACCAATAGAGATAGCTGTGATACAAGGGGAAGGAGTTATTAATTTGGAGTCAAGGAGACTTCATCTTGAGTAGTCTGTGAAATTTTGGGTCAACCACTTAGTTTTTCCCAAACTTATAAGTAATATAAGAATGATAATAACATCACAGGGCTATGTGATGTTATTATAAAAGTAAAGGCCATTCATACTCCTTCATTTATTCAAAGAAACTTTAGTTAGTGTTCATTTTGTGCCAGAGATTACACCAGGCCTCAAGATGGAGCAGATGGCAAAGCAGACTTCGTTCCCACCCTCATGGAACTTAAAGCCTACAGGAAGAACAGATCATCCTCAGGTGTGGTGACGACTATGAAAGAGATGTACGGGTACTTGGAAGGGTACATTAGCCAAGAGGGAAAAGAACATGGGAAGGTTCTGTGCCACAGAAAGCATGACGCATTCATGGAGATGAAAAAAGCCACGGATGGATGAAGGATCACAGATAATGGATGTGAGAGAGCTTAGTAAACAGAAAAGTACTGTGCAAATATGAGGGATTTCATGCTAATAGAGATAATATCTTTTGGAAAAGATCATCTCCAATGAAGCTCCTGGCAGATTGGTAAAGGAGGTGTTGAGAGACAAAAGAGACCATTTCCACGTCTTCTCAAGTCTCATCTTGTAGGCAAGCATCTATTTTATCAACATCTGAGGCTAGATCCACAGAAGAATAGATCAGGGCATCCAGTGATTATAGGAATGATAAAGAGGAAAGCTTGTACAAGTGCCCACTGCCTTCTGGGTGTCCTCTGGCAATGTTCAGGCCATTCATGCCCAAGTTCACAGGCTGGAAGATTTCATTCCATATACGTTTTCCTGCTGCCACATCAGGATCCTGCCATCCAGCACTCGTACTTGTCCATTTATTTTGCCTTTGTTTTAAAACACTGAACCTGATTAGAATAGATTTGCTCACATACTGTAGACAAGGACACATCAAAAGTCACACACCAATAAGTTGTTCAGAAGTTCCCCCTTAATCCAGGACTCTCACAGCCTCTGGAAGATGCCCATTGTAGGCTTTGCCTATCTTTGGGTGCTACTGGAAGGCAATCATGCCTGGTTAATCGTCTGAGTGTCAGGAAGTTCCTTTCTACTTCCAGAGAGCCAGAGATCCATGGAAAAGACTTCCAGGGTCTTCCAGGAGCCCTCTTACCAGTTCAGGTGTCTCTTCTGTGACAGACCTAACAGGTAGTCAGGAAGTCTCCAAATGAACACTTCCAAGGACTGGGGAGCTCACTACCTTGCAAACCACCCACTCCATGGTTGAGCCACAGGCCTTCACCCTGGTTGCTCCATGCATTGGTCTTAGCTCTTCCTCTGCTAACCCAGAGAATAACTGTTTCTTCATTCAACATTCATTTTTCGAGCATGTTCCTGGCTCCCTCTTATGTGACAAGATTCCATACAAAGACATGTAGAACAAAGCTTCCTCCTTAAGAAGTCTACCATCTAATGAATTTAGTACACTCCCTGTGTTAGTTTGCCAGGGCTGTCATAACAAAGCACCACTGATTGGGAGGCTTAAACAACAGAAATATATTTTGTCACAATTCTGGGAACTAGAAGTCTGAAATCAAGGTGTCAGCAGGGTTGTTTCTCCTGAGGACTCTTCCCTTGGCTTGTAGATACCATCTTCTTTCTCCCTGTGTCTTCACCTGGTCTTTCTTCTCTGCATGTGGGTCTGTGTTCTAATCTCCTCTTATAAGGACACCAGTAATGTTGAGTTAGGGCCCACCTAATGACCTCATTTTAACTTAACTACTTCTTGAAAGATCTTACGTGCAAAGACAGTCCCATTCTGAGGTTATGGGAGTTAGATCTTCAACATATGAATTTGGGAGGGAGGACACAATTCAGCCCATAACACTCCCCTTTGCTTGTGCAACTCTTCAAACATTTTAAAATAGATATCATATCCTTCCGCTAAGCTGCTTCTTCTTGAGGGTCAACATTCTCAATTTCTTTGACTTTTTATTCCACTGTATGGCCACCAAACCCATCACTGTCTTTGTTATTTTCCCATAAAGACACTTTTGTTTATTATTGTATCCACTAAAATGTGGGGTCCAAAAGGGCACAAGGCAATTGGATTGTTGTCTCTCCTGAACTGGTGACACTAAATAACTATCGATTTAGCATTTGGTTAGGTGTGTGTTTCGGTAACCATCTTGTACATTAACTCATACTGACTTTGAAAACAACCAGAATCCTTGGATGTTACAGACTGTTGTTTGTCATATAAGCTTCTGTTTTTATCAATAGGTTCTTTGAAGCAAAGTATAAAATTCTGTGGTTATGAACGGGTTGACCACGGTAGGGACATGAACAGTCTGGAAGCAGACAACTAGAAACAATACGCCCAGCTTGCCAGCCTTCTATTAATCAAACCCTTTGAAGACAGTGGTTTAATCAGGCAAGAATCTACCTAATTGCATTACCATTAGGCCCATATTACTCCATGTTACCTTGGAATCAATGATCAAGTATCTTAAAATTCAAACATGTATCTCTGTGGCAGCGTTTCCCAAAATGTATTCCAAGGAACATTTGATCCTATGGAATTCTCCAATTAAGGATGATCAAAAACTTGTTCAAAGCAGTGTGACTATTTCTTCTTGAAGATGTCTAAGTTACATTGTCATATAAAAGGCTATTAGGTGTTCTAGGGTAAAGAAGCCTATTTAACTTTATATAACACTGCTTCACAAACTTATTTGAACATGGAACACTTTTTAAAGTTAATACATAATAACATCAATAGAACTCGTTTCTGTTCAGTGTACTTTGGGAAACATTAGTCTCTAAGCCAAGCTAAATTTTATCCATAGAGTTTTTATTTTCATAGATTTCACGTAGCCTTCTTATAGCCAAGCAAATGCCAAAACATTCCCTCTACAGCTCTCCCCTGTTCTCTGAGCCTGTTGTTTTTTTTTCTCTCTATTTTTCCTTTTCTCTCCTTTTTGCACATATGTAGCACTTCCATCAGTTTCCTTAAAAACATGCAAACAGCAGATCATACAGGCTAATGGAACTCAACCCTGGGGCCGTGTACTCCACGTGGGCAGTGTCAGGTGAAAGGTTGTGATTAAAGTTTAGAGGATAATCAGATTTCTGGGAACAACTGGGGTTGGAGTTCAGTCAGAATACAAGGCATGGCCAGATTGCCAGTGCTGGGGGGGGTGCTCATGGGTGATGAGTAAGGAAGGAAGAGAGAAAATTCCAGCAGTAATGCTTCATTTAGTATTGGACATTTACTCTGCACTGGACACTGTACTGTGTTCTGGACATTACAAGCAAGTAATCCATATTCCCTTAGAGTTCATTGTCCAGTGGGAGAGACAAACAGGTAAACAATTATAAGTCATGGTAATAAATATTATAATAAAAGTGGGTTTAAGATGCTATTGGAGCAAAGGAGTAAACTTATGAACCCTGCCCAGAGAGTCTCATTCTTGCCTCCATTTTCAGCCTTAAATGTGCAGGGGCATTGACACTGTGTAAGTGATTGGGACTCCATCAGAAAGGGTAAGAGATTCAGGTTATTGGGCATCTCGGTGCACTCCAGCGTCCCACCTGAAAATTTTGTGTCAGAGTCAGGGAGAGTCAGGAAGCACAGAATCAAGTCACCAGCCAAGATGATGTCATAGAGCCCCTAAAAACAAAGACTTCCTGGTTTGATGACTGAATAATAATTTTGCTCAGTTAACTGCCAGGTCTAGTACCTGGCATTGGAGCAGCCCTTACAGTTCACAAACTGCATTCACACCTCTTACCCTCAACAATCCTGTGAGGTTCTTGAGGTTGTCCCAATTTATAGATGAGGAAAAAGCAGCTCAATGAGACCAAGTCATACATACTACACCCACAGTAAGTGGAAGAAAAGAGAAATTAACTCCCCACTTCTTCAGACATCAAGTTCAGTTTTCTTTGAAATGCGGAAATTTCTGAGAGTATAAGAGAAATAGCAGAGGAAAAACCTGTTTAGCAATATTCCCAAAGGTCGATGATGAGAAGGGGGCCAGCCAAGGAACACAGGGTAGAGACGGTCGTTAACCTGGATCATAAAGAAAGAACTGCATGAGAACTGTCCCTTCCATAAAGTTCAAAGTAATTAAGGGAGAGGCATACCCCAATAACAGTTCTCAAAGTAAGGAGCATCCCTGCCTTTATTTTACAGGTGAGAAAACTGAGGCATAAAAAGAAAAAGTGAGTTGTCCAAAGACAGTTTCTAGGCTGGAGATAAACTCCATCTGCCCCGCCATGAACTCAGGTGCAGTCACAGGCTACCAGCTCCCACTCACCTGCTGTGACTCCCTGGGTAGATATCCTTTCCCACCAGAGCTGAGTGGTCAGTGGAAGAGAAGACATTTCTTCAAAAGAAGTCATCCTTCACGCCACGCCACTTTTGATAGCAAAGAGAAGCCAGGATGTGAGTGCCTGTGGCTGGCATCTCAGGCTCAATCAATTCTTTTCATCTTATCATTGAGAAAAATATAAAAAGAAAGCGGGCACACAATAGGGATGAGTTAACGTAACCTTTCACAGCCTTTTGCCTGCCCCATCCTCCTCCACCCTCTCCTATTCTCTGTGTTCTTGGCATAATTCTTTCCCAGCAGCTCCCTTGAGCACCTTTCTGCTCATTACTTTACTCTACATGCCTAGATAAATCTCCAGATGATTCACTCCCTCTAAACCCACCTAATCTGATATGTCAGGGGATTCCTACAAAGAACAATCACGCATTTGCCTGGAGGACTAGTGGACTAGATTTCTTCTGTTTTAATTTATAACATGAAAGAAGGAGCTTAATCTACACCAGGCCCCTGGGAACCCCACTTAATAGACTGTGCATCAGGGAACTTTCCAAAGACTGCTTTGGAAGATATCTTCCATCCTACTGGAATATTCTTTGATCAACTAACCAATGTCTAATGTCCATTTCATGTCTCAGTGGCTTCTTGTTGTTGACCTGGGTTCGTCCTTTCATTCGGCTTATTGACCACTTTTTATGAGACAGGTTGTTATCAAAAGGCTATATGCACCTTCTTCTTATCAGAGGACAGAAGGAAGTATCTAGGAAGGGCATATACAACTCATCCATTTCTCTCACTTCTCAATATTGTGAGCAATTGCTCCGAGATATCCACAGAAGGTCTTGTTCCAGTGATGTGGCCAGAACATCCTGCAAGAAAAAGTGAAAGAAAATCCTTTCCTCCTCCTTAAATATGATCCAGTCTAGTCCCATCCTTCGACTTCGAAATTGACTGAAATTAGAAAATGGTGCTTTCGGTGGATAGCCCTTGGAGCTATAGATAGAACGAGTGTAGTCAAACCTGGGAAAGACACAAGGTAATCCTCCAAAGCAGTATTTCTTCAACTTGATCAGTGAATAAATGTCTTTTTATAGAAAAACAACTGTCATGTAGCCCCATGTTGACTTCACTGTATTTTAATGTTTCTTAAATATATATAACCATTAAACTAGGCATAAACTCCTTATGCATATTAGCCCTTAAGCAATACAGTCAAAATTAATTTGCAAATAAAACTAAAAAATTAATACTGGAATTATTACCATTAATTTAGTATGACATACGACAGCTTGGTAAAAATTAATTGTTGCTCAGAATGTAAGTGTGATTCCAAGCGCTATGGCATATGTACTTGCTTTTGAGTTTGGTCTTCCTCTGCTGTCACCTGCTATGCAATGACTCCAACCCTTCAGTATTTCTCTTTATGACAATTCTAAGAAATCACCATTTCTTCAGTACACGTTGAAGTCCTCTGGTTTTCACTAGAGTGCAAGTGAATTCTACCTCACCCCTCTTCTCATTCGTGAAACATACTCCTTGGCCCTAACGCAAATGCAATTGCAGCATTGGAATCACGTGGCAGTTGTCAGTTACGAGGTCTTCCAGATGCCCCAGAATATGTGCAAATGTGTCTTTAATATCATCGAAATGAAAATATGACACAGAAGACTTCTCATGAAAAACTTTTGACTCTCCAAGAATATGCCTCTAGCCTCCCATGGAGGATCCGCTTGACAAATATGACCAGGGAACCACCCGAGCTTCTTCTGTCAGAGCCCATAATGACACGGGTCCTATACCACTGTCCAGGCAGAGCTGGCCATGCTGCCATCACAGGGATGGGGGAGATGAGGAAAAAGGCACGGCTGCTCAGACTCCGCCATCTCCAGAATCTTCCAGGTGGAAATCAGGCAGGAACTCAGTTCATTTGGAAGATTTTGCACTTGCCACAGATGGCTGAGAGACTGTTATGATCTAACCCTGTGTAGGATGCTTTTATGGGATGTCATAAAAGAGAAAATACACACTGGCCAGCAAGAGAGCTGGGATGACATAATGACCTATTTCATCTATAATTTCAGTGATTATATAGATGATGAATAAAATCCAACTACAAGTGCTTTTTTATTATCTTCTCGATGGGGTAAGATCTGAAAGCTTGACCCCTGGAAAGTAATAGCCTCTTTTAGATGTATCCAGAGCTGGAATAAACCTGGGAATCTGGACTTTGACCTGAAACTCTTAAAGAGAATGCTGCTTATCACTCCCCTGGGGACAGAGAGAGTTTTACAATGAGATCATCTTACACTGGAGGAATAGTATAGATGACTCTTAAAAGTCAAAGGAATCTACCCCAAGATGGCTTCTACTGGGGGCAGCTGAGATATCAGATGGGCAGTGCTGAGCTGTTCACCAGGGGCCTCCTTCCTTGACTAGGATAGAGGAGAAGGGCAGAGGTCAATCTGCTGATATTCCTGACAAGGAAGCAGGGCATTCTATTTCTGTATTGAGGTCACTAGATAGAGCCAGACCTGAGTCATTCTTCCCAAAAGGTTTGAGCTCAGATCAAGTCCCTAAACGCCAGCAAACCAATTTCTGGGCAAACTACCCTAACCGTACATCACATTAGCTGTCCTCTAGCCAGGGTGGCCAGAATCTGGGTTCTTTCCAATAGAGTGAAATACCTGGGTAATACCCCTTGATGGTCTAGCATCCCTGGGGGAAGTACTTGGGCATGTGCGGCTGAGGTTGTCTACACCTGTCGACTGTCAGGCATTTGTAGTTGGAACCAACATCACTTGTAATGCTACCTGATTGAACCAAGAAGATTTCTCCTAGTAACTTCTGCCTATCTCAAGACTCACCAACCATCCAGATAACTCGAGGCATTATTCCCTCTCAGTGGGTTCAGCTAATGTGTGCTGAAAGGGGAAGGCAGATTAAAGGGTAGAAGTGGGCAGTTGCGAGAAAGGGTTTGCAGGTCTCTCACACCTCTGATGGTGATACACGGGATCCATTAGAGAGATACCTCATCATCTGTAGCTGTCAAATCCAAACTGTCCTCTTTTAAGAGCCAATTTGTTTTCTTGCCAGATCAGTGCTCTTATCTGTAATTGTGTGGACCAGAAGCAACAGCCAATAGCCAGTTAACATGCAATTCAATTTCAGAAAAGAAATGTCTTAATTCAAACATTTATTGTACAAGTGTGAAATGTCCTTAGTGAAATTGATGGAGGCTCAGAGACTATAACTTATAAATCAGTTTGCCTGTGTGGAGCAAAATGATAGAAGGAAATAATATAGCTTTTGGAACAGACAAATGCAGCTTTGCTCAGTCTTGATTTTTCACACTGGGTCTGCTGTCATGACTATACTCTGATGGTAACGGTTGTCAACATGCCTAGATCTTAGCCAGTATAATAGTTGGAACAACAGTGCAAGTTTCTAGTGCTCCCACTGGTCATAACTTCTGACCAGAATGATGCTCCTCTGCCTACTTATTACACCCTCCTATACTCTAGTCTTGGTCCCCAAACAGGTGTCTCCAGATGCCCGTCAATCTATCATTAGACCCCATCCTCCATTTTTCATTTGAAATGGACACAAAGAAATATTTCTACTTTTTTTTTTTTTTTAGAAATATTTCTACTTTTTGAGGCACCCTTGTGTTGTACAGAGGCTGTGCTCTGATTCACACTTTTGTGTATAGCCAAATCTTACCTGCCTACCATGGTCCAATACATTTGCTCGGGAAGCAAAATGTCACTGAAAATGCTCAAAGCAAGTAGAATTTTCAGTTGAGAGCAGAGCGTAGCTAGCTGTTCACCAAGCCTGTATACTCTTTTTCCTTGCCACATAGCTAGGCCATACCCTTTCCTTACTTTTCCGTTGGATGTGGCCGTGTGACTGAGCTCTAGCCAGCGGAATTTGAGCCTAAGTGAACACAAGTGAAGTGAAGATGGGCTTGAAGTCCTGACCCTAAGAAAAAATCTTTCACATACCATTAACTTGACACAGATTGATGATGACAGTTTTGGAAGCCAGAGTGTTGATGATGGAGTAGTAGGTGGAAGAAACCTGGGTCCTTGAATCACCATTTGGGGAAAAGATGTGCATCCATCCGGAACACCTATTTTATGCTTTATCTGAGAGAAAAGCAAACTCCTTCCATATTTGAGCCTTTATATCACTTGGGGTTGTTTGTTGCAGTAGCAAGCGTAAAGGCCAATAATACAATGTGTTCTACTGAATATAATGGGAAAGAACAGTCATATTTCAAGGTTCCTAACAGTTTTAGGATGTTTTTCTCCCAAATGAGTGTTTTAAAAAGACGACAGCGTCTTCATTTGCTTTGAGATTCAAGTTCCTTGTCTGAGAAGAAAAAGAGAGAGAGAATTTTGGACTAAATCTTCATGAATCCATATTGTGCTACTATTTTTTTGCTCCCACAGTCCTCTTCTTTTTTTTTTTTCCTTTGAGAAATAAAATGGAAAACATAGGACCATACAATGAGAAATCTCCTTTTTTCAAGTAGGATGGAGAAAAGTAAGGAGGCCAAGTCAATGTAAAAACAAATAAATACAAAATCTATTAGAATTAAACCAACTAGTTACACCTGGCTTTAACATTGCTTTGGCGCTTTTTATTGCTGCATAGAAGTATGTAAACAACGGTATATTATGAAGAGAGGGAAGGGTAGAGGGAAACATGGAGGAAGGAAGGGAGGAGGGCAGATACAGTGCTGAAACTCAAGTAGGAAACAAAGCAACATTTAGCATTCATTCCATGGCTCTCTAGCCAGTCATCTCAGATAGAACGTGACCCCACCTGTTAACGAAAAGAGCTATTGTTTGGTTCCCGCTTGCTCAACTCTTGCTCCTCCAACAGACGAATCTCACATGTACGTGGACACATACTCCCACGCAAGCACACGTCCAAAAGCAGGTCATAATATCCTTCAGCATTAACTCCAAGAATTGCTACACTGTTAAATTCTGTCTTCCAAACAAACTTAACCTTCATGTGTAAGTGATTTGGCATTACATCTCTTCCTATGAAGGAAAAAAAAAATTCCACAATGCACAGCTTCTAATTAGTAATCCCCAGTACTGAGATGTAAATTACATTAAGTGTTTAAAATATTTCCGGACACATCTTAATCCAATAATCCTTTCTTGACTCAAGAAGGGTCTTAAAAAATCGACGGCCATTTATCAACCCAAGAGAGCTAAGACCCACAATTCAACAACACACTGTTTTCATGAGAGGCTCCCCTGGTTGGCATGATACTGCAAAGCACTGTGGAATGCCAAACACCCAGCTCTTTGGATTAAAAGCACAGTAATTCCGTGAAGTTTTTTGTCCTGAGTTGAGAGAATGGTTGTGTAGTGACTCACATTTCTTCAGACTTATCAGAGTAGCATTATGTCAAATATTTCATAGAATGATCTTTTCTCTGTCTGTCTCATGAGAAAAGGGAAAATTTAAGGTGGTTTGTGGATCTTCCCTTCAAACTTTCATAGCTAAAATTTAGTTTTAATCTGTAACGTTAAAAAGATTTTTAAAAAAAACGAACTGAACTTTATGGAGAAATGATCTGCCTCAATCTTGTCCAAAGTTAAAAGGGTTTCAGTAACAAGAAGGGTCCTCTTACTTGGTCCATTCAACACTGAGCATGATCAAGATTCCAACCACACTTCTAGGCATAGCAAGTGGAGAATGAAGATGTAGTAGGATTCACCCATGCCTTCTCTCTCAAATGTCACTGCTTTTTACCCAGCACTGACATAAGGATAAGAAGGACTGCAGCTCCCAGGAGCTCTGAGCTTGATCATCAATGGCCCATGAGCATTCTCTCTTGAAATGTTTAATCAGACACAGAAGAACAAGTCTGACCTCAGAGTGGAAGGCTCCAAGGCCATGTTCTGGACTCAAACTGAATAGAATTGAGTATGAAAATCACTTAGGACATACAATTCACATTTCTTCCCATTTGCCTATTTGTTTAGTCCCTCGTTTCATTCCACAAAGGATTGAAACAGACCCTAGGGTAGGGAAGGGGAGAAACCATCAATGTAAAGTTATAAAATAAAAATAAAATATCAGACTGAAAGAAAAAGGCAGTACAAATATGTTAGCCATAACATAGATGCCGTGACAGACAGTCATGTTTGGTCCTGGCCAAAAGAAAATATAACCAGGAATGTTCTTCAAGCTTTTGGTCTGACTGAGGTTCTCGAAATTTTAGAAGATGAGGAAAAATGTAAAAATAATTTTAAAATAATTTGTAATCCTATTACAAAGAGGTTTAGAGCTGTTAATATTTTGGTGTGCTTCCTCCTAGTTTTTTCTCTTTCTCTCTCTAGATATACATGGATAAATTATATCATGTGCATTCTCCCATGTCATTAACTACTTTATGCAAACATGATTTGTAATCGTCTTAAAATGTTACATCATATTCCAGACTCCTTATTATTAGACATTTTGATTGCTTCTAATAATTTGCTACAATAAACTCATGATCAAGACACTTATACATAATCTTTTCAGACATTTCTCATAATTTTACAAGGATATATTTTTATGAGTAGAGTTACCAGGACCAATGGTAGAAACTTCTCTGTGGTTCCTGATAACTATTGTCAAGTCACTTTCTAGAACATCTGTAGCCATTTTCATTTTAACAGCAATTGACAAGAGCAATTTCTCAACATTCTTTTAAAAAACATTATTTTAAAAAATTTTATTAATTTGATAGGTGGAAAATAGTATTTCATTATTTTTTCTTTTCTTTGACTTCTAATGAAATGGAATACTTCTCTTCTTATATTCACTAAGCATACGTTGTCTTTTTTGGAGGATAGCCTATTTATGTGCTTGGCCAGTTTGTATTTAATTTTTAATATGTTTTTATTGGTTTCTATTTTTCTGTTTTTTAATATAAGCTTTCACATATTTTATTGTAGTTATTTATATTCTTGCTATGCTTTGAGTGGATGCTTTTATTCTTTATATTTTCTAAATATTTATAGTAGAAAAGTAATTGAATATCATATATGTGCTTTGTTAGCTACCACTTGATCCAATGCTGTTATTCTAATTCTAAAGTATTTTGAAAATTATGAATATTAAGTTTCTTCCTTTTGAATAATTTTATTTCTGTTTCATATGAAAGCATCTTCCCTCTCAACTCCTGCCAATTTTAATGAGCTTGATATTTGTAATTAGCAAGATATATTTTTCATATTAAGAAAGAACACTGTCCTACTTCACTATGATTTTCTTTTTCAATACTGGATACTAAAATTTATCAGATGTGATTGATATAATCATGTGGCCTTCCACGTTTTGACTTTTTGAGAGATAGTTTTTTTTTTTAACAAACTTGGATTCTTTTATTCAGGAATTCACTCTTCTATGTCAATATGGTTTTTTTAAACCATACTGTTTAACTTCATTTATTGGTCTATTTAGTTTACTGCTTATTTATTAGTGTTTTATTTTGAATTTTTTATATCCACATTCATAAATTCAAAATAAAATTCCATAGTATTATTATATACATTATAGGTAAGATTTTTGATATCACTTTTATATTAAATGAATTAGACATATTCATTAATTTATTAAATTTATTTAGCTTATTATTTCATTATTTAGTTTATTATTTACTTTATTAAATGTATTACATATGTTCAATATTTTTCTCTGCTCTTATACTTTTTACAGTTCATATTATTTTTAGCATTTAAAAGAATTTAGTGGAAATATCTGTCCCTAAAACTTTTATCTAATAGAATAATTGCTTAATAATCCTTTGAAATACTTGCCATATTATTTCATCCATAAAATATTTCCATTTTTGCTTGAATCAACTTTGATAATTTGTAAGTTCCCTAGACATTTACCACTGTATTGTGTTTTTCAAAGTAGCATGAAGTTTCACTTACAACATTTTCATTAAAATTATTTTAATAATACATAGTACGTATACAGCATTACATATCTTTTCATTCATTCTAAATGTGATGAATTTTTTTCTTTATTTTCTGATTAAAATTTACTCATATTTTTTCTTTCTCTAATTTATTTATTTCCATTGTTTTCTTTACTATTTTATTCCTCCTGCTTTCCTTCAGTTTTCTAGCTAGTTGACAAAAATGATTATATATTTTTCATAACTAAGTCATATTAGACAATGAATTTACTTCTAATTAGAAATTTGGCCATATCCTTTAAGTTTTGGTAAACAGTTTTCATTGTCATCGTTTTGTAAATAGACTGCAGTTGTAATTTTTATTTCTTTTTTGATATACTCATCCAAGGATGATTTACCATGCTTTTGTGAACCACCTTCCCCCTAAATACACATACAGCACTCTTTGGTCTTCATTAATATGACCTGAACTTTAAAAATATTTTTCAAGAATATTTTCAGAGAGATATTCAAGATGGCAGAGGAGTAGGTGGACGTGGAGTTCATCTCTCTCCACAGATGCATAAGGAATACATTTATAGATGCAACAGTTCTCACAGAACACTGGCTAAAAACTAGCAGAAGACCTTGGACACCAGAAAGGACTATAAAGATCCCTTCATAACTGGGCTACCCCTCCAAAAGCAGAGGCAGCCAGAGGACGTGTGTGCACCAGTCCACATGGGGAAGGAGTAGGGATGGAGCCCAGCACCACCTCCTGGTTCTCCCTCCAGGGAAACCAGGAAAACAAGAAGTAGCAAGAGCTTGAGAAACGCCTGACTTTGAATTGGAGACTATTCACCTGCCTATTGCTTCATTCCTAGAAATTTCATCACAACTAAGTAAGAAAAAAAAATACCTGAAAGAAAGAAAACAAAGAAAAAATGCCCCAGAATTCCTAAAGAACAGGTCTTAGTGCGAGGTGTCAGGCCTGAGCCTCTGAGGTGGGAGAGCCGAGCTCAGGACATTGGTCCACCAGAGACCTCCTGGCTCCATGTAATATCAAACAGCGAAACCTCTCCCAGAGATCTTCATCTCAATGCTAAGACCCAATTCCACTCAATGACCAGCAAGCTCCCATGCTGGACACCCTATGCTAAACAACTAGCAAGACAGGAACACAACCCCACCCATTAGCAGAGAGACTGCCTAAAATCAGGACACCCCAAAACACACCACTGGACATGGTCCTGCCCACCAGAATGACAAGATACAGCCTCATCCACAAGAACCCAGGCACCAGTCCCCCCAAACCAGGAAGCCTACACAACCCACTGAACCAAGCTTACCCACTGGGGGCAGACACCAAAAATAATGGGAACTACGAACCTACAGCCTGCGAAACGGAGACCCCAAACACAGTAAGTTAAGCAAAGTGAGAAGACAGAGAAATACACAGCAGATGAAGGAGCAAGGTAAAAACCCACCAGACCAAACAAATGAAGAGGAAATAGGCAGTCTACCTGAAAAAGAATTCAGAGTAATGATAGTAAAGGTGATCCAAAATCTTGGAAATAGAATGGAGAAAATACAAGAAACGTTTAACAAGGACCTAGAAGAACTAAAGAGCAAACAAACAATGATGAACAACACAATAAATGAAATTAAAAATTCTCTAGAAGGAATCAATAGCAGAATAACTGAGGCAGAAGAACGGATAAGTGACCTGGAAGATAAAATAGTGGAAATAACTACCGTAGAGCAGAATAAAGAAAAAAGAATGAAAAGAATTGAGGACAGTCTCAGAGACCTCTGGGACAACATTAAACACACCAACATTCGAATTATACGGGTCCCAGAAGAAGAAGAGAAAAAGAAAGGGACTGAGAAAATATTTGAAGAGATTATAGTTGAAAAATTCCCTAACATGGGTAAGGAAATAGTCAGTCAAGTCCAGGAAGTGCAGAGAGTCCCATACAGGATAAATCCAAGGAGAAACACGCCGCAAAGACACACATTAATCAAACTATCAAAAATTAAATACAAAGAAAAAATATTAAAAGCAGCAAGGGAAAAGCAGCAAATAACATACAAGGGAATCCCCATACGTTTAACAGCTGATCTTCTAGCAGAAACTCTGCAAGCCAGAAGGCAGTGGCAGGACATATTTAACGTGATGAAAGGGAAAAACCTACAACCAAGATTACTCTACCCAGGAAGGATATCATTCAGATTCGACGGAGAAATCAAAACCTTTACAGACAAGCAAAAGCTAAGAGGATTCAGCACCACCAAATCACCTGTGCAACAAATGCTAAAGGAACTTCTCTAGGCAGGAAACACAAGAGAAGAAAAAGATTTTCAATAACAAACCCAAAACAATTAAGAAAATGGTAATAGGAACATATCAATAACTGCCTTAAATGTAAGTGGATTAAACACTCCAACCAAAAGACATAGACTGGCTGAATGGATACAAAAACAAGACCCATACATATGCTGTCTACCAGAGATCCATTTCAGACCTAGGGACACATACAGACTGAAAGTGAGGGGATGGAAAAAGATATTCCATGCAAATGGAAATCAAAAGAAAGCTGGAGTAGCAATTCTCGTAACAGACAAAATAGACTTTAAAATAAAGACTTTACAAGAGACAAAGAAGGACACTACATAATGATCAAGGGATCAATCCAAGAAGAAGATATAACAATTGTAAATATCTATGCACCCAATATAGGAGTACCTCAGTACAGAAGGCAAATGCTAACAGCCATAAAAGGGGAAATCGACAGTAACACAATCATAGTAGGGGACTTTAACACCCCACTTTCACCAACGGACAGATCATCCAAAATGAAAATAAATAAGGAAACACAAGCTTTAAATGATACATTAAACAACATGGACTTTATTGATATTTAAAGGACATTCCATCCAAAAACAACAGAATACACTTTATTCTCAAGTGCTCATGGAACATTCTCCAGGACAGAACATATTTTGAGTCACAAATCAAGCCTTGGAAAATTTAAGAAAATTGAAATCATATCAAGTATCTTTTCCAACAACAACACTATGAGACTAGATATCAATTACAGGAAAAAAATCTGTAAAAAACACAAACACTTGGAGGCTACGCAATACACTACTAAATCACCAAGAGATCACTGAAGAAATCAAAGAGGAAATTTAAAAATACCTAGAAACAAATGACAATGAAAACACGATGATCCAAAACCTTTGAGATGCAGCAAAAGCAGCTCTAAGAGGGAAGTTTTTAACAATACAATCCTACTTCAAGACACAAGAAACATCTCAAATAAACAACCTAATCTTACACCTAAAGCAGTTAGAGAAAGAAGAACAAAAAACACCAAAGTTAGTAGAAGGAAAGAAATCATAAAGATCCGATCAGAAATAAATGAAAAATGAAGGAAATGATTGCAAAGATCAATAAAACTAAAAGCTGGTTCTTTGAGAAGAAAAACAAAATTGATAAACCATTAGCCAGACTCATCAAAGAAAAAAAGGGAGAAGACTCAAATCAATAGAATTAGAAATGAAAAAGGAGACGTAACGGCTGACACTACAGAAATACAAAGGATCATAAGAGATAACTACAAGCAACTATATGCCAATAAAATGGACAACCTGGAAGAAATGGACACATTCTTAGAAAAGCACAACATTCTGAGATTGAACCAGGATGAAAGAGAAAATATAAACAGACCAACCAGAGGCACTGAAATTGAAACTAAGATTAAAAATCTTCCAACAAACAAAGCCCAGGACCAGATGGCTTCATGGGTGAATTCTATCAAGCATGTAGAGAAGAGCTAACACCTATTCTTCTCAAACTCTTCCAAAATATAGCAGAGGGAGGAAAACCCCCAAACTCATTCTATGAGGGCACCATCACCCTAATACCAAAACCAGACAAAGATGTCACAAAAAAGGAAAACTACAGGCCAATATCACTGATGAACATAGATGCAAAAATCCTGAATAAAATACTAGCAAACAGAATCCAGCAGCACATTAAAGGGATCATACACCACGATCAAGTGGGGTTTATCCCAGGAATGCAAGGATTCTTCAATATACCCAAGTAAATCAATGTGATACATCATATTAACAAACTGAAGGATAAAAAACAAATGATCATCTCCATAGATGCAGAAAAAGCTTTCAACAAACTTCAACACCCATTTTTGATAAAAACCCTCCAGCAAATAAGCATAGCTGGAACTTACCTCAACATAATAAAGGCCATATATGAAAAACCCACAGCCAGCATCATTCTCAGTGGTGAAAAACTAAACCATTTCCATTAAGATCAGGAACAAGACAAGGTTGCCCACTCTCAACACTATCATTCAACACAGTTTTGGAAGTTTTAGCCACAACAATTAGAGAAGATAAAGAAATAAACAGAATCCAAATCAGAAAAGAAGAAGTGAAGGTGTCGCTGTTTGCAGATGACATGATACTATATATAGAGAATCCTAAAGATGCTATCAGAAAACTACTGGAGATAATCAATGAATTTGGTAAAGTAGCAGGATACAAAATTAATGCACAGAAATCTCTTGCATTCCTATACACTAATGATGAAAAATCTGAAAGAGAAATTAAGGAGACACTCCCATTTACCATTGCAACAAAAAGAATAAAATACCTAGGAATAAACCTACCTAAGGAAACAAAAGACCTGTAGGCAGAAAACTCTAAGACACTGATGAAAGAAATTAAAGAGAATACCCACAGTTGGAGAGATATAGCATGTTCTTGGATTGGAAGAATCAACATTGTGAAAATGACTCTACTACCCAAAGCAATCTACAGATTCAGTGCAATCCCTATCAAACTACCAGTGGCATTTTTCACAGAACTAGAACAAAAAAATTCACTATTTGTATGGAAACACAAAAGACCCCGAATAGCCAAAGCAGTCTTGAGAAAGAAAAATGGAGCTGGAGGAATCAGGCTCCCTGACTTCAGACTATACTACAAAGCTACAGTAATCAAGACAGTATGGTACTGGCACTAAAACAGAAATATAGATCAATGGAGCTGGTTAGAAAGCCCAGAGATAAACCCACGCACATATGGTCACCTTACCTTTGATAAAGGAGGCAAGAACATACCATGGAGAAAAAACAGCCTCTTCTATAAGTGGTACTGGGAAAACTGGACAGATACATGTAAAAGAATAAAATTAGAACACTTCCTAACACCACACATAAAAATAAACTCAAAATTGATTAAAGACCTAAATGTAAGGCCAGAAACTATCAAACTCTTAGAGGAAAACATAGGCAGAACACTCGATGACATAAATCACAGCAAGATCCTTTTTGACCCATCTCCTAGAGAAATGGAAATAAAAACAAAAATAAACAAATGGGACCTGATGAAACTTAAAGTCTTTTGCACAGCAAAGGAAACCATAAATAAGACGAAAAGACAACCCTCAGAATGGGAGAAAATATTTGCAAATGAAGCAACTGACAAGGGATTAATCTCCAAAATATACAAGCAACTCATGCAGCTCAATATCAAAAAAAAACAACCCAATCCAAAAAGGGGCAGAAGACCTAAATAGACATTTCTCCAAAGAAGATCTACAGATTGCCAACAAACACATGAAAGGATACTCAACATCCCTAATTGTTAGGGAAATGCAAATCAAAACTACAATGAGGTATCACCTCACACAGGTCAGAATGGCCATCCTCAAAAAATCTACAAGCAGTAAATGCTGGAGAGGGTGTGGAGAAGAGGGAACCCTCTTGCACTGTTGGTGGGAATGTAAATTGATACAGCCACTATGTAGAACAGTATGGAGGTTCCTCAAAAAACTAAAAATAGAACTACCATACGACCCAGCAATCCTACTACTGGGCATAAACCCTGAGAAAACCATAATTCAAAAAAAATCATGTACCACAATGTTCATTTCAGCTCTGTTTACAGTAGCCAGGACATGGAAGCAACCTACGTGTCCATCGACAGATGAATGGATAAAGAAGATATGGCACATATATACAATGGAATATTACTCAGCCATAAAAAGAAACGAAATTGGGTTATTTGTAGTGAGTTGGGTGGACCTAGAGTCTGTCATACAGAGTGAAGTAAGTCAGAAGAGAAAAACAAATATCGTATGCTAACACATATATATGCAATCTAAAAAAAAAAATGTTCTGAAGAACCTAGGGGCAGGGAAGGAATATAGGCGCAGATGTAGAGAATGGACTTGAGGACACAGGGAGGGGGAAGGGTAAGCTGGGTTGAAATGAGAGAGTGGCATGGACATACATACACTACCAAATATAAAATAGATAGCTAGTGGGAAGCAGCCGCATAGCACAGGGAGGTCAGCTCAGTGCTTTGTGACCGCCTAGAGGGGTGGATAGGGATGGTGGGAGGGAGATGCAAGAGGGAGGAGATATGGGGATGTATGTATATGTATAGCTGTTTCACTTTGTTATACAGCAGAAACTAACACACCATTGTAAAGCACTTATACTCCAATATAGATGTTAAAAAAAAGAAAAGAATATTTTCAAGGATAATTCTTGACTTCTGCCCTCTATTTTATAACCAAATATATTACTAATGATATCATTAAACCCTGTGTTCTGCTGTCTAAAGATGTAAACAATAGTGGATTACTTAAAAGAACTATTCTTGATCCCATGATATTTTAAAAATTAACAGTTCTAATATAACCTTTGTCTCAGTGCTCTTTGGTTCTGTGAAATAAACCATCAGATTCATAGCATTGAAGTAGTCTGTCCAGGAAACAAGGTTGAAATAACGTCCTATAGAGATTCTAACTGTAGGCAGCAATGGCTATTACATTGGCATCATATTTACAAATACAGTATAATTTTACCACATTTGACACACTTTCCCTTTCATCAAGTTAACTCCAACTTTTCCTTCAAAACTCAGGAAAAAAAAAAAAAGAAAAAACCTCAGCTAAAGTTTCTCCTTCTCCATAAAGCCATCCTTAATTTCCAGGTTTCTTGAATGTCCCCTCAAGACTTCCCAGAACATCCTATATACATTACTATCCCAGTTTGTGTCCTGCTGGTTTTCTATGACTGCTTCTTTACTAAGCGTTTTAGGAGCAATGCCTAGCCCAGTGCCTGACAATTTATAGATGGTTAATGAAAGTTTTGTTAAATGAGTTAAGTTAATAAAAGGAAGACTTGATCGATTAATCAAGCAAGTATTTCGAGTGGACAGGAACCATTATCTATTTGTCCCTCTCTTTTGATTGGCTCTTCAGTCTTAGTGTTGCCAAGAGAAAAAGTTGGCATGAGACCTCCCTGTGAACTCAGAAAGGAGAGCTGGGCTCGAGGAGAGTAGTCACTTACTAAATTAGTAGATGTGTCACTCTTCGCTCTGGGGACAATGGCCATAGTCCATTGTGAGATTGCTGGGAACTTTGTAACTGCCCCCATATTGGTTTGCCCTTTTCCATTATTTCCCCAGTTTTCAGCAACACGCTCATCTGAGAACAGTCTCTTCACGCTTCAAGACTAGGTTCATGCTCCAGCTCCTTGCCAGTCTTCCCTGACCACTGCCGTGGGAGTGACTCTCTCCATCTCTGACCTTTTTCCCCACATAATGACCCTACCAGATGCTTGGCTTCTAACACTTAATTGCTTTCTAATATATTTTTCCTCATTAACAGAGTTTGAGAGCTTTGCGGATGGATGGAGATCTATTTTTTCATCCCCCATAGTTTCTAGCAAGACATCTTGCACATTGTATGTACAGAGTAAGCACGTTAATGCATGGGTGTATATACATGGGCATGTGAGTGTGTGTGTATAGAATTACACACCACGCAAATACCCATTTCAAAACCTTCCTCCCAAAACAAAATCAGAAGAAAGGGGATGTGGGGAACTTTTGTGCAGGAAAAGTCAAAAATTTCCCCAAACACTTTCAACCTCATTTCCATCTACTCTGCCCTAAAATCCAGAAACAATGTTCTGAAAACTTTACCTCTTCTTTTTCAGGAAAGATAAACGCAATCAGTTATTATTTACCAAAATATTTCTGTGCTTCCTCACAGAACGTTTCTGGTACCTGAGGAAAGCTTAAAACACTCCCCAAATCATCAATAGTTAAGAGAAACCCTCTGAGCATTTAACCCACCTACTTCCCCCACATATATTTATACATGCAAGTCATTGTCTGGAACCAAGAAGTACATACATAAACCCAGGCACACGTGTGCCCACACCCGTGCACACATACATGCACGTTCCTCTTACTGACTTGGGAGAACCCTCCCTGACAGAGTAAGGATGGATCCTGAGAGCTCTTGGAGCACAGTAAGTTTCTAGCACCAGCTGCCATCAAGCACTGGTCCAGACAGGCAGAAGGACCATGTGGCTGAATTTCAGGGTAATTAAGAATGTAAATGGAAGCCCTGAGTGCCACTGGGCACTTAGCAGCATGTGCAAAATTCTCCCAGCAGGTACCCAGGTGGGCACGAGGCCAACAGTCTTTTCACCCCCTGCCACTTTTGGCAAGTGAGGCTGAGCCTGCTCTGGGGAACATAAATGGAAGAGCAGTGGTGGCAGGGAAGATTCTCATTAGGCAGCCAACACATTTTGCTCTCCTTGCTGTAGTATCAGTTGCGTGCTGTTCTCCCCTTAATCCGTCAGCTCTCCTTAAGTCTGTTGGGGTAGTTCCCTCTATTCCTGGCTAGATTATCTGCACAAACAGTTGAGAGGGAGACGTGGTCAGCAGCAATTGCCCTCTGACTTCTCATTAACTGATCTAAGCCTGCTGCCATGGCAGGCAGCTGGTTATTCCAGGTAGGGCGTTTCCCCCAGGTCTCCTTTACCTTTTATCACTTCTGTCCCTCAATTTCTTTTTTTTTAAAAAAAATTTTAGTAGAGTATTGTTGATTTACAATGTTGTGTTAGTTTCTGCTGTACAGCAAAGTGTATCAGTTATACATATACATACATCCACTCTTTTTTAGATTCTTTTCCCATTTAGGTCATTACAGAGTATTGAGTAGAGTTCCCTGTGCTATACAGTAGGTCCTTATTAGTTATCTATTTTATATATAGGAGTGTGAATTTGTCAATCCCACTTTCCCAATCTATCCCTTCCCCACCCCCTGCTTTTCCCCTTGGTAACTGCAAGTTTGTTTTCTACATCTGTGACTCTATTTCTGTTTTGTAAATAAGTTCATTTGTACCATTTTTTTAGATTCCACATATAAGCAATATCATATGATGTTTGTCTTTCTCTCTCTGACTTACTTCACTCAGTATGACAATCTCTGGCTCCATCCATGTTGCTGCAAATGGCATTATTTCATTCTTTTTTATGGCTGAGTAATATTCCATTGTATGTATGTACCACACCTTCTTTATCCATTCCTCTGTCAATGGACATGGAAGCAACCTAAATGTCCCTCAATTTATGATTGGGCTCCATGGTCACAGGACCCTTCCCCGGCATCAGAGAACAGCAAAACTTGGGAGCCAATGATCTTACCTCTTCTTCATGTCCCTTGCTTCTCATCTTAACTCAGAAACACCTTCAATAAGAATTAATAAATATGTCATTGATGGTAGAATTTTAGGTCTTGTGATCACTGGACAAGAGAACAAATTTTACAAGGCAGTCTTCCTGGAGCTACTTGATTATTTGTTGGGCTTGCTCTGATATTTTTATCTCTTTTCCCAGCCCCACCTCCTTAGAATGGCCTTGGTCCTCAGTTTCCCCAAAATATACCAATAGGTATGAGGCTGCTCTAAATTCTGTGCTTATATAGGTAAGTGATGGCTAAGATACTCTCCTCTTCTTATTCTTCGGAAAGAACATTCTAAGAGAGCCTGAAAGAGTCAAGATTGTGACCACAGCAGAAGAGACCTTTTGGTATCAGGCTTCTGTCTACCTTTTCAGCTTCAGTCTCAGGTTCACATATTACACTTCAGCCATGCCAACCAAATTCCTTATAATTCACTGCCTCTATGGCTTTCTACCTGCTATTTCTATCACCCAGAATGGCCTTTGCCCAGACTCTCCCTATTTACATGTCTTCATCTCAGAGCTTCCATGGCACCCTATGCACAATTTTCCTATAGCACCAAACTTTAAGAACACAAGGACAATCAGCTGGTCATTTAGTGTTTTAAGACTCCCCTTTGGGAGAGAGTATGAAAGGACAATTTTATAGAAACCAGGAAGGAAATGGGAAGTGGCAAGAAATGGGTGGGTGCTAGCACTTTGTTGTCTACTCTATCAATTAGAATGATATTGACAGAAAATGGAAAAAAATTGATAATGGCTTATACAAAGTATTTTATTTCTGTCTCATAAAGAAATCACCCCAGGCTGGCAGTCCAGGGATAATATGGTAATTCTGTTCCAACAACACTCCCAGGCTCCTTTCAGTTCATTGTTATATGCTTGCCCTCATATACTATGGTCCAAGATGGCAGCATCCTTACTCTAGGATGCAGAAGGAGAAAGGGCAGAGAAGAATTGAGGGAGGGATATGGACTAGTCACCTCTGTGAAAAATCTCTAGAAGCTGCCTCACATTTTGACTTACATCATAATGTCCAGTCACCTGTGCATAAGGGAATTGGTAAAGGTAGTCATTGTTCTGGGAGAGCATATACTCAGCTAAAATCCTATTACAATGAAAGAAGGAAAGAATGGGTATCAGAGTACAACTACTACAGTATTATCCTAGTTTTAAGGCAACCTCACTAGCCAATTGAATCTGATTATGCTAGAATATTTCCTTTAAAACCACACATATATACCCCTCCTATTCATTATACTGGAAGTCCTAGCTAGTGCAATATGACAAGAAAAAGAAATGAGGTATTTAAAAAATAAAACACACATACATTTGCCTAACCAATCATCAAACATTTATTTACAGAACTGCACTATTTTTATGAGAATTGTAGAAGTCTAAGACAGAGTCCTTTTATGCACATAATTGAAGCTAATTTTTTGATGAAAACTGTGCCTAAGGATCTATAGCTAGTCAAAAGAAGAGTTTAAAAATATTACAAGGCCAGCTTTTCAATACATTTCTCTCCAGAAGTGCAGACTTGCACATCCATCTGCCTACAGAAACAGAACAGAATTCTGCCTACAGAATGGATCCTTCTGGATTCCTATAGATACTCATGTGCAACACTAAACTAACTTATTGTCTCCCATGACCACTTCTCTAGAACTCCCTATCTACAACTATTGGAATCACTATCCATCCAGTTGTCCAAGTTAGATATCTAGACTTCATCACTCATCTGGACTTCACCTTGACCTCCTAAAATTAATAAACTACTACGTTCCATCCATTCTATCTCCTTCCTCACATTTCCACCAACACTGTCATTACATCACTCCAAGCAACCATCATATATAACTTGATTATCATTGCTTCTCTGATCTTGTTTTCTAGGACTGGCACAATTTTACAGGAACAATAGAACTATAATGTGATGGTTGCTTTATTAGAAGTAAGACCAAAGTACGTAGAGTAGGGAAAAATTACTTCTAGCTTTGATGGGCATAGGCTTTTGAGAAGTACTTTGAGAAGGAGATAAAATATTTTCAAAGATAAATATTGTCTAGAAAAGGACACTAAGCAGAAGAAACTGCATAAGTAAAAGTATGGTGTTATCCAAAATCAGAGTAGTGTAGACTGAATAGTATATTCTGTAGACCGTGTGTTAGTTTCCTAGGGCTGCTATAACAAAGTACCACAGGGACTTGGTGGCTTAAACAATAGAAGTATATTTTCTCACAATTCTGGAAGCTAGAAATCCAAGATCAAGGTGTTAATAGAGTTGATTTCTTATGAGACTTTTCTGTTTGGCTTGTAGATGGTTGTCTTTTCTCTGTGTCTTCACAAGGTCTTTCTTCTCTCTGTGTGCATGTGTGTTGTAATTTCCTCTCTCTCTTTTTTTTTTCATAAGCAGTGAAGCCAATTTTTTTTTTCCATCTTGGGAGATATGGCCCATTTATTTATTTGTTTTATTTTTTATGGTGTACAACATGATGATTTAATATACATTGTGAAATTATTACCACAATCAAGTTAATTAACACATCCATAACCTCACAAGGTTACCTTTGTGTGTGTGGGGGGGTGTAGTGAGGACACTTAAGATCTACCCTCTTAGCAATTTTCAGTATATAATAGAGTATTATTAACTATAGTCACCATGTTGGAAATGTGTACCCTTTGACTAACATCTTCCCCACCCCTGAGCCCCTGGAAACCACTATTCTACCCTCTGATTCTATGGGTTCGACTTTTTTAGATTCCACATGTAAGTGAAATTATACAATATTTGCTTTTCTGTGTCTGGCTTACTTCACTTAGCGTAATGTCCTCCAGGTTCGTTCACGTTGTTGCAAATGGCATGATTTCTTCCTATTTATGGCTGAATAATATTCAACTGTATGTATATACCACATATTCTTTACTGATGCATCCATTGACAAGTTGTTTCTGTATCTTGGCTATTGTGAATAATGCTGCAGTGAATGTAGAAATGCAGATATCTGTTTGAAATACTGATTTCATTTTCTCTGGATATATACACAGAAGTGGGATTGATGGACCATATAGTAGTTCTATTTTTTATTTTTTTGAGAAGCCTCCATACTATTTTCCATAGTGGTTGTAACAACTTACATTCCTACCAACAGTATACAGGGGTCCCCTTTTCTCCACACCCTTGCAAGCATTTGTTATCTCTTGTCTTTTTCGTTAATAGCTATCCTAGTAGGTATGAAGTGATATCTCACTGTGGTTTTGATTTGAATTTCCCTAGTGATTAGTGATGTTGAGCAACTTTTCTTATACCTGTTGGTCACTGGATGTCTTCTTTGGAAAAATGTCTATTCAGGTCCTTTGCCCAACTTTTAATCATGTTACTTTATTTTAATTTAGTTTGCTAGTGAGTTGTATGAGTTCCTTATATATTTTGGATATTTACCCCTTATCAGATAATACAGTTTGAAAACATTCTTTCCCATTTCATAGATTGCCTTTTCATTTTGTTGACTGTTTGCTGTAACAGAAGCTTTGTAGTCCCACTCATTTATTTTGTTGTTGTTGCTTGTGCTTTTGGTATCATAGCCCAAAAATCATTGCCAAGACAAATGTTAAGGAGGTTTTTCACCATGTTTTGTTCTGTGAGGTTTCAGGTCTTACATTTAAGTCCTTAATCCATTTTGAGCTTGTTTTATAGTATAAAATAGGGTCCAGTTTCATTATTTTGCATGTGTCCCAAAAGCATTTATTGAAGAGACTTTTCTTTCCCCATTGTATAATCTTGATGCCCTCATTAAAGATAAGTTGACCATACATGCGTGGGTTTATTTCTGGACTCTGTTCTGTTTCACTGGTCTGTGTGTCTGTTCTTATGCCAGTACCTTACTGCTTTAATTACTATAATTTTGTAATGTAGATTGAAATCAGGAAGTGTGATGCCTCCAGCTTTGTTCAGCTTTCTCAGTATTGCTTTGGCTATTCAAGTCTTTTGTGATTCCATAAGAATCTTAGGGTTATTTTTTCTATTTCTGTGAAAAATGTGATGGGATTTTTGATAGGGATTACATTGAATCTGTAGATCACTTTGGGTAGTATGGACATTTTAACAATATTAATTATTTCAGTCCATGAACACAGGATGTCTTTCCATTTGTTTGTGTCTTTTTCATTTTCTTTCATCATTGCCTTATAATTTTCAGTGTACAACTCTTTCACCTCCTTGGTTAAATTTATTCCTAAGTATTGTATTAAGTATTTTATTATTTATGATGCTATTGTAAATGGAATTGTTTCCTTAGTTTCTCTTTTGGATAATTTATTGTTAGGGTACCTAATCTCCTCTTTTATAAGGACACCAGTCTATTCGGTTAAGGCCCTTATTTTTAACTTAATTACCTCTCTTAAAGACCTTATCTCCAAATACTGTCACATTCTGGGGGTTAGGATTTCAACATGAATTTTGGGGGGACAAAATTATCCCATAACAGGCTGTTATACTTCAGAGTCTTGGAGGAACTAGGCTAGAAAGACAGGTAGGAGTCAGATTCTTAAAGAACTTTGAAGTAAGGAATATGGACATTTTCCTGAACTAATAAACAACACAAAAGAGTTTTAAGCAAGGGTGTGCATCGATCATATGTGCATCTAAGATAACTGACAGTATGAGGTCAGTAGCCCAGACAAAGGAAAACCTGCAGATATTAAGGTCAGTCAGGAGTCTATTGTAGTGAGGTGAGGTAAAGATGATGAAGGTCAGAGTGAAAACACTGCCAATGGGGAGTGGAAAAGGGATGACAAATTTGAGAGACGTTTTTTCCATAGAGTTGAGAGGACTTGAATGGGAAACCTAGAGACCCCAGTTCTCTAGCCCGGTTGACCAAGGAGGGTAGTGTCATGAATTAAAATCAAGAACACATGTTGAGTCTGAGGTTCTATAGCCTATGCAAGTGAAAACATTCAGGAGGTGTGGCTCTACAGTCAAGGAGAGAGAACTGAGCTGAAGGTACCACACAGATGTGATAGTCAAGGTCAGAGTTGAGATCAGTCTGGTGGTGTGTATTGGCCAAGAAAAAAAAAATCCAAAAGAGGAACCACGGAGAAATGCTATACTTACGGGGCAGGTGGAAAGCAAGAGGAGTCAGAAAGAGAGGAGGAAAAACAGAAAAGAATAGGGTCCCAGTTGTCACACAGGAGAGGTTCAACAAAAAGAAATCAGAAAGGCAATCAAAAACAGACTGAGAATTTAAAAGGAAGCATAGAAGTTGGGCTCCAGAAGAGAACTTATGGTGGAGGAGTGGAAACAGAAACGGGACTACAGTAGGTTTGAGAGTGAGGGGAAATCTGGTGGTAGGAAGATGGAAGTTAGACCATTTCTGGAAGCCTGGCTATGAAGAGAGGAAGGATCTGGGAAGTAGTTGATGGGGGAGTTATCGGTTGCCATCCCAGCCTGGTTTCCTTACCCATAGAGTAAGTAATTGCCCTATAGGGAACTCTGTCCCACACCTCATATCAGGATGACAAGCTGTGTGACCTCTACCTAGTTTGCCACAAAGCTCTCCTTTGTATCCCCACAGTGGATTGTATGTACTTCTGTCTCAGGATCTATATGTATATGGTTATCATTCAAAAGCTTGTCTTCCCATATTATACCATTAACACCTCAATGGCAGAAATTGTGTCTGATTCATCTTTCTTAAAATTATTTATTTATTTATTTATTTTTGGCTGCGTTGGGTGTTCGTTGCTGCGTGCAAGCTTTCTCTAGTTGTGGCGAGCAGGGGCTACTCTCTGTCGTGGTGCCGGCTTCTCATTCCAGTGGCTTCTCTTGTTGTGGAGCACGGACTCTAGGCACGTGGGCTTCAGTAGTTGTGGCACACAGGCTCGGTAGTTGTGGCACACGGGCTTAGTTGCTCCACGGCATGTGGGATCTTCCCGGACCAGGGCTCGAACCTGTGTCCCTGGCGTTGGCAGGTGGAATCTTTTTTCTTTTTTTTTTTAACATCTTTATTGGAGTATAATTGCTTTACATTGTTGTGTTAGTTGCTGCTGTATAACAAAGTGAATCAGCTATATGTATACATACATCCCCATATCCCCTCCCTCTTGCGTCTCCGTCCCACCCTCTCTATCCCACCCCTCTAGGTGGTCACAAAGATTCCCCTGTGCTATGTGGCTGCTTCCCACTAGCTATCTATTTTACATTTGGTCGTGTATATATGTCAATGCCACTCTCTCACTTCATCTCAGCTTACCATTCCCCCTCCCCGTGTCCTTAAGTCCATTCTCTACATCTGTGTCTTTATTCCTGTCCTGCCCCTACGTTCTTCAAAACCATTTTTTAAAATTTAGATTCCATATATATGTGTTAGCATATGGTATTTGTTTTTCTCTTTCTGACTTACTTCACTCTGTATGACAGACTCTAGGTCCATCCATCTCACTACAAATAACTCAATTTCGTTTCTTTTTATGGCTGAATGATATTCCATTGTATATATGTGCCACATCTTCTTTATCCATTTATCTGTCAATGGACACTTAGGTTGCTTCCATGTGGCAGGCAAAGTCTTAACCACTGCACCACCAGCGAAGCCCCTGATTCATCTTTATACTCCCTGCATTGTATATATTTTATAAATGTACAGAGAAGAAAGAGAGGGAGGGAGGGAGGAATGAAAGAGTTAACACTAGAGCATTTATTCTGGGCCACGTGCTCTGCTGAATATCTTTCTTGAACTCATCTTTACACCAACCCGATGAGGTAATTATTATTATCTCCATTTTACAGCTGAAGAAACTGAGGCATCCATAAAATGAGTGACCTAACCAAAGCCATGTAGTTAGCAAACAACTGAGTGTGTATCTACACTCAGGCATTTGGAATCAAAAGCCCATACTCTTAACTGTGCAAAAATCAACTTATATTATTTTAAAATTTTGACCTGTATAAGGGGATACATGGGAAGTACTTTGAAATGTTTATTTTTTAAAGAAAAAGAGCAAAAGCCAACAAGAGCTACATTTGACCTGCTGAATTGCATTTCAGTTGCCTTGCGTGGTGCAAAACAGAACATATGATCATCGCATCACTCCTGCAGTGTTGCGTTATGTTCAGCTGTCAGGTTTGTTGATTTCCTAAATCAACCAGTCACAGACCATCACCTAAAATATTTTTCACTGTCAGGTTCTAGAGCATAAAATTAGTCTTTATTGCTTTGACTATTACTGACTTCGAAGGCCACGGAATGATCGTGTAGCAAAGGCAGCTGAGCCTGGACCAGAAGGACTCCCTAGATGAAATAAATTTTTGCTGATGGCTTGTGTCTGAGCACTGATGTGAAGGAACTGTCGGAGCTCTGGGATGTTTCCTTAGGGCTGGGAAGGCCAGGCCTAAGGATGCTGGTCACGTGGCTGCTTTTTACCCCGAGCACTTCTTCCCAAGATCTGGGCCACGTCCCTGAATCTGGGCCAATGCACTAGGTACACAGGGAAGTCTTTGCCCAGCCAGCCCTCTGTTCAGGGCTTCAGGCACTGAAATCCTGGGAATCTCCAGGATGAGAGTCAAGGTGCTTCCTGGGAAGTCTCCAAATAGTCTCTCGCATGAATCACGCGAGGAGGAAATAAGTCGGTGTCTTCTCCTTTAAATGGTACCTGTGTTTAGTATGAAGAGAACTGCCAGCTCCATTCATAAGATCGAACTTGGATCAGCCATGGTTTGAGCTGAAAGAAAAGGTCAGACCATGTTTCAACTTCTCTTCTTGGAAGACACTTACCCTTTGGTGATCTTTTACTAATTATCACTGCCCCCATCACCCAGGCCTCAGAAGGATTTCTGTACATACAGCAGTCACCGTGGGTTTAGTGTAAAATCTCAAGGCGAAGGTGCACTTTGGAGGACGGGGTGGAGAATGCAAAGCTGGCCTGCTCCTTACCGCGTGGATGCTTTCCTTAATAAGGACCATGTTTGGCTGAGGGCAATTTGTGAAGCCTCATGTCTTATATCCCCACAATATCTCTTTGGCTTTGATACTATTATAATCCTTCACTTTACAGATAAGAAAACTATAGCTTAGCAAGGTTCACTGTTCTTATGGGACGAATTGTGTCCCCCCAAAAGATATGTTGAAGTCCTAACCCACAGGACCTGTGAACGTGACCTTATTTGGAATTGGGGTCTTTAGAGATGTAACCAAGTTCAGATGAGGTCGTTAGGATGGGCCCTAATCCAATACAACTGGTGTCCTTATAAGAAGGGGTAATTCAGGGACTTCCCTGGTGGTCCAGTGGTTAAGAATCTGCCTTTCAGTACAGGGCCCGCAGATTAGATCCCTGGTAGGGGAACTAAGATCCCCGATGCCACGGGGCAACTAAGCCCGAGCACTGCAACTACCGAGCCCAAGCACTCTGGAGCCTTCACGCCACAACTAGAGAGAAGCCCGCACTCTGCACTGAAGATCCCGTGTGCTGCAACTAAGACCCAACGCAGCCAAATAAATAAATATTAAAAAAATAAAAATAAACACCTCATGAAAGGGGAATCAGACAGCATTTTAAAAAAAGGGTTGGGGGGGTGGGGGTAAATTAAAACACAGGCAGACATGCACAGAAGGGAAACCATGTGGAGACACAGAGGGAGAAAATGGCTTTGTGGTGATGGAGGCAGAGATTGGAGTGGTACCTACAAGTTAAGAAATGCCAAGGATTACAAACGCCAGGAGTTAGGAGAGGCAAGGAGGGAGTCTCCTCCCATTTCCTTCAGAGGGAGCACGACCATACTGACACCTCAGTTTCGGACTTCAAGCCTCCGGACCTGTGAGACAATAAATTTCAGTTGTTTTAGGCCATCCCAGTTTATGGTCCTTTGTTACAGCAAGCCTAGAAAACTAATATGCCGGCCTTGTCCCAAATCACAGAATTAGTCATCTCCAGAGTCCGGATTTGAATCCATGTCTGTCTGACCTCAGTGCCAATGCACTAAGGCAGCATCAAGTAGGAACAATCCATCCCACCTCTTTTACAGAGAAAGTGCCCTTGAAGTCTGTTTCTGAGGGTGAGGATGCATTTGTTAGTTGAGGAAGAGAAGAAAGAGAAATTCAGGACAAGCATGGAAGACATGATAGAGGATGCCATGCGTCAGGAATAGATATGCCTCCTGCACGGGGTGGAGGAGGTGTGTATGGCAAGGAAGTGTGACCATGCAGAACACCTCCATTTTCTGGGAAAGCCCTGGATGCATACTTGCAGGTGCGTTCCCATATTAGAGTAGCATCCAAAATGATGGGATGGCTATAGTCCATGCCTGAATCATGGGGGCTGCTGCCCAGCAACTTAATGTTAGAGCTTTTATGGTAATAAATCTTTCTAGTATAGTCAATGGACTTAGCCAAGGTAAGCTGGAAGATTCCATTAGCAAAGGAATCTACCAGATAAGGAACGTTTTCCTTCCTTGTCATTAAGCACTGTCTCTTAATTAAGTTGTCTTCCGCACACTCGATCAGAAAAGAATTCCAAGAGGGCCTTTTCCAGGAAAATGCTTCCATCTTCTACACAACCACCCGGCTTCCCTCTGCACACACACACACACACACACACACACACACACGTCTCTTAGTAATGGGCTAGTGTCTGGAGGTAAATAAGCCAGGGGACTGGGGAGTGAGCCCCTTTTATCTCAGTATGTGTACAGGTGTGTGTGTGCCAGGGAAGGAGCACGGCCCCAGCCCCTGGCAGGTGCAAAGACAGTGCTCAGAGCATGAATCACAGACCCGGTCGAGCCAAGCTTTGTGATAAGTGCCGCAAATCATTTAATCTTGCATAGAGAGAGGATGTCACGTGCTAGTTATTAGCGGATATCACTGTGGCACCTCTAGGTTCCAGGCTTTGCCTTGTTTCTACCAATAAAGACTATTACTGAACACTGTACATTTTGATCCAGTTCAGGTAAAGTTAATTTCAATGAGGCAAAAGAGGCTGTGTAGGCAGTGGCTAGTGGTACTAGAATATCTTTAAATGAATAAGAGGAAGAGAGTAAGACCTCATAGCCATTTATAGCCTCTCTCTTCCTTTGTTCCCTGCCCCATAGCCAGGCAATCTCAAATGCTATCCATGCTTTCTCGTTTTCTCCTGCCTATGTCTGCCTCTTTGTCTCTAGTTCCAGTGCATAGTTGACACTCACCTCCTCATACTTCACCTCTCCTGTAAACACTTCCTTGCTCTCCCCAGCTCCCCTCCCATGTGTGCCAGCAGCACTTCCTCCCTTGTGCTTCAACAGCTCAGCATCAGCCCAGCTATTAGGAGATTTATCACATTGTGTTGTAAGCATTTGTTTACTTTCGTTAAGAAGGCACCTCAAAATGTAGTGGCTTAAAACAACAATTTATTTTTATTGTTCTCTCTCCAGTTCTGAGGTTTCATTGGGCTCAGCTGTGTAGCTGTCACTGGGTCTCTCCACAACCCCTATCAGAGTAAGGATATCAGTAGTAGCCAGGGCTGGGACTGGGATGATCTCCAAGGTTCCGTCACACACGTGGCTGAGGCCGAGGCTGCGAAAACTCCAACAGCTGGGGCCCTTTGGGCAAGTCTCCATCTCTCTGTGGTCTTTGCTCATGGCCTCTCCTTCATAGCAGCTTTGGAGCAGTCACACATCTTACATGGCCACTCAGGGCTCCCAGAGGAAGTGTCCCTAGAGACTGCAAACCAGGCAGAAACTGTTACTGCATTTTACCACTTAGGCCCATCCCACAGTGCCAATTTTGCCACAGTCCTAGACCACCAATATTCAGTGGAGAGGGAATAGAATCCATCTTTCAACCCCATGGAGGAGGATCAAATCACACTGTAAGAAGAGCAGGTAGGATGAGCTATATCCATTCATGTGGCCATCTTTAGAAAATACAGCCTGCCACATTTATAAACCCAGGGCTTGGCACAGTGCCTGGCATTCAGCGTTCTCTCTCTAAATATAAATGGCTGATTGAATGGATGACCCTTATCCCCCTGTGTAGATGGGTCTGGGTCATGGTAATGGATTAAAAATCATGTTTACTTCTCCCTCCGGTAGTTCCACAGAAGGCTAGAAAGGACACACATCCTTAAAAGACTGGACTGAAAAAAGCGATAGAATCTCAAAATTTTGGATGGAAAGCCAACAGAGAGCAGTAATTGACTCAGATGATTCGCAAAGTTGAAGCTGCTTTGCACCGAAGAACTTGATGAGGACTCAGGAATTGGAAACACCAAATGCCTCTGAAATTGAGGGAAAAGGTGGGGTTGAAAAATTAAAATGTGTGAAAAGTCTTTATAAAAAGTAGCAGATGTCCCTTCTCCACCGTGGCAGAAGACTAAAGGTTTATTCCCTTGGAGAAGATGAACTGGGGGGACTCTGGACACGGTATAGCAGGCAAGCTGATGATGTGAGGTATTCATGAAAAGAGAGGGAATAAAATAAAGATCTACACATGGAACAGTGAGATATCTGGGCACCTTTTCCTATTAGGCTCATGAATATTAACAGATAAGTTTTGGCCCAGGTACCCCTTCCTCAAACCAGTTAAGAAATTGGAGGATTTCTCTCTAAAAGAATAGAAAAGAAACAAGTTACCAGCCCATGAAAAAAAGACCTAGAGATTTTGACCACTGGGGTTTCCCACATGTGCTAACCTATAATGAAGATTAACAATGGATAAGCATCTCCTAAGTAAAAACAGCTTCCAAGAGGTTTTTTGATGTTCATCTCCTCATTAGGAAGAGAAAGCCAAGGATCACCGTATACTTGAGGAAAAGCTCCAACTAAAAACAAATTAGTGAGACAAAGAAACTCAGAGGAAATCCAGACAATGCCAAGAGCAATTAAAGGAGGAAGAGGAAGAGGGGGAGAAAGACAATTATAATCAAGACCTTCAGAAAGATTAAAGAAAAGAGCAGAGATAACAGATTCAATATAAGAACTGGAAAATAAGGCTGAGGATATATCCCAGAAGGTGGAACAAAAAGATAGAAAATAGAACACATAAGAAAATTAGACAATTCATGGTTCTCTGGCATCCGAATAAGAAGAGTTCCAGAAAGGAAGAATAGAGGAAAGAGAGGAGAGAAAGTTATCAAAGGAGTAGTTCAAGAGAAATTTTCAGAACTGAAAGACATGATTTTCCAGATAGAAAGGGCTGTAAGTATCCCGCAGAACTGACAATCACAGTCCAAAAAAAACATCCTGCAAGCTTCTAGAGAGAGAAAGCCAGGAAACTACAAAGAAAGGCAGATCCAAGCAGCATAGGACTTCTCACAGCAGTACTGGAAGGTAGAAGGCATCAGAAAAATATGCTGAAAATTCCGAGGGAAAATGATTTCCAAGATAGAATTCTTAACACTTAGCGTTAATAAAGTCAAAGCAGAGTAAAGATGTTTTCAGACAAGCCACTTCTCAAAAAAGGAGTTTCTTGGCTCTCATTCTTCAGATACTAGAGCGTGTGCTCCACCAAAATGAGGAAATAAACAAGAAATGGGGAAATGCAAGATCCCAGAAACAAGCTATCCAATGCAGGAGAGGAGTGGAAGGAATATACGAAGGGATTAAGGGGAAGTGTCAGAGAGACACTGATTAGCAGGATCTAGGAAGCATCAGGTCCAGATTGGAGCAGAGACCCAGAGGGCTCCAAAAGTTTGTCTCCAGAAAAACATGAAACGGAGAGTTCCTGGTATGTTTTAACAGAAGTTCTGAGAAAAGACTTAGCCTTTAAGTGAAGCCTGGGGGTAAATTTTCAAGCACATTGAAAATAAGTTTTAAAATAGTACAATTATTATTTCCGGCGGGGGGGGGGGAATGTTATAATCCCAGTATACTGCATGGTTCAACCATAAATGAAATGTACATAACCATCATTGTAAAATTAAAAAATTAAGTTTAGAAAACAAAAAGAAGAAAGGGAGATAGAGAAGGAAGGGAAGGAGAGGGGAAAAAGAAAGGGAGGAAGAAAAAGAAATCATTGTAAAGTGTTGCTTACAAGAAAAAGTTTTAGAGGCTCTTGCCTATGAGACAAAACCTAAACCGTTTTGCCTGACATTCCGGGTCTTTCACAGTAGCTTCATGTTAACTCACTATTGATCAATAATACCTGATATTTTCGTACTCTACCTCTATGCTTATCTTTTCCCTCCCAACCTGGAATTTCCCCTCCTACCTACCTTCTCCAAATCTTATCCATCCTGTAAAGTCACTTATCCTTACCACCTCCATAAAGGCTTTCTTGGCCATAGACAGATCTTTCCCTTCTCTGTTGTTGGCTGGACCCAGTTAGTTAATTGGGTTCTTTGCAGTTCAGCTTTCAAAGTATTAGGGTCTATGTAAGGGGCTTACAAGTTCCTTGAGGACAGAGTCTCATGCAGTGCTGCAGAGCTATTTACATGGTAAGAACATTAACATTTTTTTTGAACAAATTAATTTATCAATAATTAAGTTACTCTTCCTTCTGTCTCTCTCATGCTAGACTCTTGTTGTTCCTTCCACTGAGCATCAGGGGTTTGTTGTAACTTTCCATTGATTTCCTCTGCCTGTGGTGCTGGGCTGTGGCTACTGATTGAGTCATTGCTTGGGTGCCCTGCCCCTTCCATGGTCAGAGCCCAGAAGGTGAGGAAGGTTTGGATGCAGATGGAGTAACCACACCATGATGCTTTATTGGTGTTTGTCTTGCTCTGGAACATCTGTTCCTACCAAAGCCGAGTGGGACCAGAAGTGGCAGGTGGAGGACTATAGCCAAATCAATTCTTAGTTCCATTTGATGAAAAGAAGAGGAAAGACAACAGGACTATCAGTTCTTTCAGAGTGGTCCTGGAGATACCAAAAAACTCACACAGACCCTTTCCAAACACAGTTAGACCACAGGCATATTCCTGCACAGAGAGCTCACACCAGCAGCACCTACATTTTCTAAGACCATCTGCTTGGCCCCTTGGGCACCTCTATCCACCCACTTTCTGTATCCCTTGGCTCAGAGACCCTCCAGCCTCTCCCTGTAGCCAATACACTCCATCTCCTACTCTTCTTGTCAGATTCAGTTCCCTGAAGAGCGATCAGGCAGTGAGGGTGACAATTTTCCTTAAAAGAAAAGCGGGAATAAAATGCCTGTTATGTGCCCCCAAATTCTCATTTCTGGGTCATAGTTCACTGAGTCCTAGAACCTTGGAATTGAAAGAGACCCTAGCAGTCATCCAGATCATTTCTCGTGACAAATCCCCTCTGCTTGCCTGATGTGCAACGCTCCTGCTCCTGCTTGGATGCTACCATTGGAGAGGAAGGGCTTCCCTCGGCAAGTCATTGACAGGAGACCTAGTGGCACGTGGCAGGGAAGCTCTGTTGGCAGAGGAGTGATGGAAGCGTTTGCCTTAATTGTGATGGTTCTGTATATTTTACCATCACAAACCCCCAAGAGACTATGGAGAAAATTTTAGATCATCTCCTCCAGAAAAAAGCATAGAGACATGATATTTTGAACATAATTTTAATAGGTTCAAAGACTCCCCAAACCCCTCTGTAGATGCCTAGTTAAAAATCCCTAACTTAGTGTCTTTGAGGACCAAGCAAATGATACTGGTCCATGGACTAAAACAACAATTAGTCTGGCCTGGGGCGGGGTAGTGGGGATGGAACATCAAGGCTTGGAAACTGAAAATCGTATTGTAAATTGTAGCACTACACAGAACTCTCATCACCCACCTGGACCAACTGTGTGTCAGAGACACTAAGAAGGTTAAAACACTGAAAAACAAAGGAGGCAGCCTCTCAGGTTATTTTGCGGGGCTGCGTATTTCTTTAATATGCCTGCCACATCGTGTGGAGAAATGGGACACTCCTCACCATTGTGTGTTGGCAACTCCTAAGATTCTGAAAGTTCATGATTTTCTGGGCCCAGAGCTCACACGTGTTGCACCTTTCAAAAGCTTTATTTCTCTCTTGCTTGGAGCATTTCCCATTGACTTCAAGTGTATTCTCCGTTGGCAAGAATGAGAAAATCAGGGGAAAGGTTTTTTGGGCTTTCTTACAAATCCAGTGCCGTGTATTTGTTGGTTGCTGGTTGATCGGTGGAAACCTTACGGTTGCGGCTGCCAAGTAAAACCCACAGTTAAGTGCTACCTATAAAAACAAGCTTGGGACGGTCGTGTGGCATGTTCCATGGTGTGTTTGGGCTCCGGAAGCTTTCTTAGGTGTCAGGATCTTGTTCCTGGGAGCATGTGCTTTCCAAAGAAGTCCGTGGACAGAGAGTCAGCCCTGCCCCACCCCCATAGGACCATCAACGGTAGAAGTTTTCTATTAGGCAAGGTGAGACGAGACAAGAAGCAGATCTCTTCTCAATATTAACTCCTGGGTCTGAAGGGAACGAATCCATTCTTATGCCTCCAGGCAACAGGACATTCAAATAGATTGGGGTTTTGTTCTTTTTTTTCAGCATTTCCCAAGGACATTCCAGCCTTCCTTAACCTTGCATTCCAGAGCCTCACAGTGCCTATACCCTATACTCAGGAAATACTTCCTCAGGTTTAACTTAAATCCTTCTCCCTGCAACAGGAGACCACTGCTCTCCTCCGAGGATTCAGAGAACAGCTGCCTGGCCCTTTGCCAGTCCCACCATCTCAAGTTCCCATTGTTCGGGGAGAGGGAATGGCTCTAGGCATATGTTGATTGGCTCTCTACCACCCAGCGGGAACCCAGGCATGAACCCCATGCTCCTCCGAGGAGTTATTTTGCATACTTGGGGCACTGTTCTCCCAGGACTCTAAAATGATCACAAATGACTTATCACCCTCTAAAAACAAAAGTCTCTGCAGGGGCTTTGAGAGATGACATAAGAGAATGCTCTGCACCTTGATGGTGCTTTACCTAACATTTGTGCACAGGCACGTTCCACTCTAGGTATAATAACTATCATTTTAAAGATAAGGAAATGGCTTCAGCAACATTTGCACAGATTACAAGAGGGGAAACCAAGAGTTGGACCTCAAATCATGAAGGCATCAAGTTCAATGCTCTTTCTACTACACCAGAGGTGCCTCCTGGGGAGAAAATAAAGCCCTGGATCATTGACCATATATTTCTTATCTTTCAATTCTTAGTCTAAGGAACAGAGAGGCCAGATACACAAGGAAATGGGCATAAAGACTCATCGAAACTGTGAACACATGGAAAGTCTTCCTTCAGTCACAAGAACTGTGGATTGGTGGTGGGGTAGGTAGCGGGAAAGGGACCCGCATCGCCGGGTGATCATGGGGGGGCTGTAGAGGCAGATAGACCTGATTTCCAGCTCCAGCTCTAATACATGCAATGTGACACGGGACAGGTTTACTCACCTCTGAGCTTCAGTTCCATCATGTATGAAATGAGAATAATCATACCATTTTCACAGGGTTATTTTGAGGAGTAAATGAGATAACCAATATAAAGTGCTTAGCACAGGGTCTGACAGATAGGAAGAGCTAAATAAAAGTTAAATAGGAACTATTCATATTATGGAGTGAATAGAGCAATGAAACCGAATGGAGTTAAATTAGGAAAGGTTTCACAGAGGGAATAAAAGTGTAGTCGGAATCGGAAAGCAGGATTAGGGCTTGGTGAACAAGATGAGACAGGGCAGTATTTCTTTGCCCTCAGCTTCCCATAGGCATAGATATGCCAGTCTTTGAATGTGGATGCCCAGACTATCCGTCTCCACGGACTTTCCCATTTTTAAACACACTGTGGATCAGTAAAATAGCAGAATGTCATTGGAGAAGCTGTGGATGGATGGCTTCCAGGAGACATAGAGAGATGCTGGCATTAAGCAAAGTCTATCCCAGAATGAAGAACAGCTTCAGTATAACTCCATTAAAACTTGAGTGTGCTGTAATGTTGAGCTATTCTTAGTGTGGATAACTTCTTAAAAGGTTAAGTCTAATGACTTGTCTTGCTTGCCATAGATCTGCTTCTGATATAGATGAGAGAGGTGACCTCTCCAAGACTCTACAAATTATTGGAAATAGCGAGATTGCAATTCTTGGAACTTTCCTATTGATTGGTTAAGTAAATCATCTGCTAAATGGAAATCTAATTTGAAAGGTATACATTTCATAGAATTAATAAGTGAACTGATTAAGCAAAATGTTAGAAGTAACCAAAAACTGCCCTAATTGATTGGAAGAGTATCAACAGGCCCCAAAGAGTGAGGAGCCTGAGAGAGAAATTCCTGGATGCTTTTAGGGATTGTGGTGACACTGCTTTTGACATCTGCCCAGTTCAGTGTGGATTTGTGGAATACAAACCACACCGCCACAACTATTTCCAAAGGCATATAAATCAGGATGCATTTCTCTCCGTGTGTGACAAGGCATTTAAGCGCCCAGACTGAAAGACTGTGGAAGGTCCATCCTGGTTGTTGGTGCTACCAACTCACACCGTGGGTTTCTGTGGCTATAGTGAAACGAACTCAGCTAGTTTCACAGGCTGGGCCTCCCTGCCTGTGGCTCCTGTTTAGATGGCTGGCAACGCGGTCTGGGAGCCAAGTACATAACCTGCATTGGAAGGACACTTCTCACAGACAGGTGCTGAAATAAGACAGTTGAGAAGAGAGTGGAGAGGGAGGAAGCAATCACGTCCATTTAAAATCTACTCTGTGCCAGTCACTTGACTGCCATTTTTTACCTAATCATCATAGCAATTCTGCAAGATAAGAATTACTAAGCGCATTTTACAAAGAATTCAGCCTAGTGGCATTGCTGGGATTTGAACCCAGATCTGACTGACTCCAAAGTCTATGAGTCCATGGTCTTTCCACCTCACAGGTTCGCCTCAAGAAAATGGGATATTGTTTAATTTCACTGAGACATTAGCTCGGGCTGCAAAGTTGTATCCAGATCAAGAAGTGTGGGGAATCACTGAGTATCATGTTAAATGATTAACAGGCAATGGGCAAAGAAGGTTTTAGAATGGGGTGAGGGTGCAGAATAATCAGAATTTTCTTTCCTACTTTTAAGAGTGTAATTCAATATAGAAAAGAATAGGAGAGACCAAATGAAAAGCAAATAGGAGGAGAAAAGTCCTAGTTCTGGCCAGTTAGTAATACAGGTTATTTTATTTTTTATACAATTTTAAAGGTTACTTTCCATTTATAGTTATTACAAAATATTGGCTATATTTCCTCTGTTGTACGATACATCCTTGAGCCTAGCTTACACCCAATAGTTTGTACTTCCCACTCCGCAATCCCTACATTGCCTCTCCTCTCCCTTCCCCATTGGTAACCACTAGTTTGTTCTCTATATCTGTGAGTCTACTTCTTTTTTTGTTGTATTCACTAGTCTGTTGTATTTTTAGATTCCACATATGAGTGATACCATACAGTATTTGTCTTTCACTGTCTGACTTATTTCACTAAGCAAAATGCCCTCCAAGTCCATCCATGTTGCTGCAAATGGCAAAATTTTCTTTTTTTATGGCTGAGTAGTATTTCATTGTATATATACATCACATCTTCTTTATCCATTCATCTGTTGATGGACACTTAGGTTGCTTCCATACCTTGGCAATTATAAATAATGCTGCTATGAACATTGGGGTGCATGTATCTTTTCAAATTAGTGTTTTGTTGTTTTCAGATATATTACCCAGGAGTGGAATTGCTGGATCATATGGTAGTTCTAGTTTTAATTTTTTGAGAACCTCCATACTGTTTTCCACAGTGGCTGCACAAATTTACATTCCCACCAACAACGTACAAGGGTTCCCTTTTTCTCACATCCTTGCCAGCATTTGTTATTTGTGTTCTTTTTGATGATGGCCGTTCTGACAGGTGTGAGGTGATATCTCATTGTGGTTTTGATTTGCATTTTCCTGATGATTAGTGTTATTGAACATCTTTTCACGTGCCTGTTGGCCATCTGTATTTCTTCTTTGGAAAAATGTCTATTCATTTCTTCTGCCCATTTTTAATTGGGTTGTTTGCTTTTTGATGTTTAGTTGTATGAGCTGTTTATATATGTTGGATGGTAATCCCTTATTGGTTATATCATTAGTAAATATTTTCTCCTATTCAGTAAGTTGTCTTTTCATTGTGTCGATGGTTTCCTTTGCTGTGCAGAAGCTTTTAAGTTTAATTAGGTCCCATTCGTTTATTTTTGCTTTTATTTCCTTTACTTTAGGAGATGCATCCAAAAAAATATATTGCTGCAATTTACGTCAAAGAGTGTTCTGCCTGTGTTTTCCTCCAGGAGTTTTATGGTATATGGTCTTACATTTAGGTCTTTAATCAATTTTGAGTTTATTTTTGTATATGGTGTTAGGAAATGTTAGTAATAAAGGTTTGAACCAAGATGGTAACCAAAAGACCTGAAAAAATGTGACAGATTATATTTTCCAAAAACGGCCATAACGATATTTCCCTTCCCACATGTGCTTCCAGGAACTTGTCATTCCCCTTCAAGAGGTAGAGTCTACGACCCCTCCGCAGGAGCCTGGCTGGGGCTTTGTAACTGCCTCAACTAATAGATTATGACAAAAGTGATACTCTGTTGACTTCCAAGGCTAGGTCCTAAAAAGTGATATGGCTTCTATCTGGTTCTCTGGGTGCTTGTCCTTGGAAGCCATCCATTGTACTGCAAGAAAGACCAGGCAACAGAGAGAGGTCCATGTGGAGAGAAACTGAGGCCCCTAGCCATTGGCCCCAGCTGAGCTCCCTGCCAACATCAGGCACCAACTTACTAGCCATGTGAGTGAGTCATCTTGGAAGTACGGTAAATCCCCTACAGACGAATGAGTTCCGTTCTGAGAGTGTATTCGTAAGTCCACTTTGTTCGTAAGCCCAACAAAGTCAGCCTAGGTACCCAACTAACACAGTCAGCTATACGGTACGGTACTGTAAGAGGTTTATAATATGTTTCACACAAATAATATCTTTTAAAACACAAAAAATAAACACTTTTAATCTTACAGTACAGTACCTTGAAAAGTACAGTAGTACAGTACAACAGCTGACATACAGGGGTTGGCATCGAGTGAACAGGCAAGAAGGGTTACTGACTGGAGGAGGGAGAGGAGGTGGGAGATGGTAGAGCCGAAGGATCATCAGCAATAGGAGACGGAGGACAAGCTGCAATGTCACTCACACCTGACGTGGATGGCACAGGTTCTGGTTCCTTGCTGGATTCAATTCTATCTACCCTCTTGAAAAAAACGATCCAGCGATGTCTGGGTAGTAGCTCTTTTTTTCTCATCATAGATGACACAGTAGCACTGGATTTCATTCTGAACGGCTGCTGCAACCTTCATGTACCGTTCTACGTTCAAGTCCTATGCTTCAAAAACTAACAGTGCCTCCTCAAATAAAGAAAATCCCCTTGCCATTTCCTGCCTTGTGAATCTCTTCAGTTCTTCAGTTACTTCTTCCTCTTGTCTCTCTTCGTCCTTTCTCTGGGCCTCCAATTCCACCAGGTCTTCATTAGTAAGCTCGTCGTGTTGCACAGCAAGGAGTTCGGTGAAGTCATCCTCTTGCAGCTCTAGCTCCAGCTTCTCGCTGAGGGTCACTAAGTTGCTAAAGACCTCTTTGGACTCATTATCCACCTTCTCAAATCTACAGAAATCACGAACAAACTGTGGGCAAAAGTTCTTCCAAACCCCATTCATGGTGATGGCTGTAACCTCACGCCAAGCAAAGTCAATGTTTTTTATGGACTTGTAGATGTTAATAGTCCTTCCAAAATTGTCACAGGTTGTTCCTGATTCATCACGTGCCTTTACTGCCTGACAAAAGTGTGACCAGGTTGGACGAACAGTGTAGTTATTTGGTAGCAGATGCACTACTTTGATGTTGGGATGAAAGTCGTCCATGAACGGGGGGTGGCCCGGAGCATTGTCAAGGAGCAAAAGAATGTTGAACGGGACATCCTTCTCTAAGCAATATTTCTCTACCTCTGGGATAAAATGGTGGAAAAAACAGTCCTGGAAAATGACCTGTGTAACCCAGGCTTTGGAGTTACTCTTCCACACAACAGGAAGAGAGCCCTTGGCTATGTTTTTAAGGGCTCTTGGGTTCTCTGAATAATAAACTAAGAGGCTTCAGCTTCATATCGCTGGAAGCATTGCTACCAAACAACAGCGTGAGCCTATCCTTTGCTGCTTTATAGCCTGGCATCAACTTTTCCTCCTTCCTGATGTACCTTCGGTCTGACATCCTCTTCCAGTTCAGTCCTGTCTCATCCACATTAAAAACCTGCTCGGGTAAATACGCGCCTTCATTAATAATTTCTCGAAGCGTTTCAGGAATTCCCAGGCAGCTACCATATCTGCCCTTGCTGCCTCGTCACTTCCTTTTACATTGTGAAGGTTGGCTCTAGCCTTGAACCGATGAAACCAGCCATGGCTGGCATTAAAAGATGCACCCTCTGAGTCTTCACTGTGTTTCTCCTTCAAGTCGCTGTAAAGGCTTTTAATTTTCTCTTGAATCAGCATTAAGCTGAGCAGGACTTGATGCTGATGCTGATCCTGCATCCACACACTGAGAAGTTCCTCCATCTCTTCCATCACTTTTCCATGCTTCTTTGATATTATTGTTGACATTATCGACACAGCAAACTTCACACATTCCATGATCTTGTCCTCGTTCTTTAGAATCATGCCAGTGGTTGAACAATACACGTTATAAGGATGAGCGACGTCTACCATCTTTTCGCCTTGCTCCACTCTCAATTATTTTCACTTTTGCTTCCATCGTTATTGCTTGGTGCTTCTTAGCACTACCAGCTACATCACTGCTGCTTTTTAAAAAATTAATTAATTAATATATATTTTTAAATTTTTGGCTGCAGTGGGTCTTCATTACTGCACATGGACTTCCTCTAGTTGCGGTGAGCAGGGGCTACTCTTCATTGCAGTGCGTGGGCTTCTCATTGTGGTGGCTTCTCTTGTTGTGGAGCACGGGCTCTAGGTGCGTGGGCTTCAGTAGTTGTGGCACACGGGCTTAGTTGCTCCGCAGCATTTGGGATCTTCCCGGACCAGGGCTTGAACCTGTGTCCCCTGTATTGGCAGGCAGATTCTTAACTATTGCACCACCAGGGAAGTCCCATCATTGCTGCCCTTACACTTACTTCCGGACATCTGGGGCTTGAAAAAAAGATACTGTACTATTGTACTCTATACAGTACTGTACAATAAAGTACACAAAAGCGCAACCACTTGTGGAGGATGCACGCACGTGACAGTGTACACCAGGCACATGAATTAACTTATGTGATTGGACATGCAAATGCACGTTTGCATCTTTGAAAGTTTGCAACTTGAAGGTTAGTACGTAGGGGACTTACTGTAGATCTTTCAGCCCCCAGTTGAGCTGCCCAGATGATGCCACATGGAGCAAAGACAAGCTTTTCAGACTGAGCTTTGCCCAATTGCAAATTTGAGGGCAAAATAAATGATTGCTGTTGTTTTAAGTTACTAAGTGTTGGGGTGACTTGGTATGCAGCAATAGATAGCTAGGACAAAAAGGGCCAATGGAGAAAAGAGTCACTGGTATATCAACCAACAGGCATACCGATGAATCCTGGCCAAATGGTAACAAAGGTCAATTTTATTTACTTGATTGTGTCTCCATTGCTCTGAGGAATGAAGATTTTAGAGCCAGGAAATATGTGCATCTAGATAACAAAGTACTAATAATAGCACTTCTAAAGTATCTACTCTAACGGGTGGAGATGGAGATTCAGATAATCATCCACAATGATGAATGGTCCAATGGAAAATATACCTGCATTAGGAGTCTACTATATTTTAGGCAAAATGTTAGACCTTTCACATGCCTTTTCTCACCTAATCCTCATAAAACTCCTATAGAATCTTACTCTGATTTTACAGGATCAGAAAAAGTTAGAAAATTGATGAAAAAAAATCATCTCACACCAATGAGTAGTAGGAGCAAGATTCAAACTCAAGTCTGACTGCAGAGCTCAGTCCCTTTTTACTACAGCATCCTGTGTATTTGCCAAAGGTGATTTCTCTGGTTTTTACACACATGTGCTATTAATGGTTTTTGAGCTGTTTGGAGTGGATTCCTTTTTCTTCAGTAGTAGCATATTTATTTACACTTCTTGGCTACTATTCTTTTAAAAAAAGAATTTGCATTCCTGAAGCATATACAATACAACGCTGTTGAAAGCAGATGGTCCACAAGTATGCTGTGGGACATGGGGAATCGAAATTAAAAGAAAATTTTGTCACAGTTATGGAGTGCTGTGGTGCTTTGTATGTGCGTACATACAATGCAGTGTATGTCATAAATGGAAGTGGCTTTTTCTTCTTTATTAAGTTGGCCATTATCTTTATTAAAGGTATTCTTTCACTCAAAGCTAAGACATTTTACCCAATGCACGAGTGTCTTGTAAGTTGAAGTGCAGAACACAGCAGTAGTTGTGCAAAATAAGCAGATGTCTACCCTGATCAGTCTGCTTTAGAATTCTGTTGGGGGCTTGTGATTGTTTGAATGGGAAGAGTTCCCTCAGTTGTTTCTTGGAGGGAAAAGATGTATAGAGGGCAAGAGGTGAGAGTCTCTCCCTCTGAAGGTCAGAGGGTTCAGTGATTGGAGGAAATGGACATCTAGGCTCTTCCATTCTCTTCTGGCACTGCACACAGTGACCTTGCTCAAGTCATTAACCCCTTGTTTTGCTTATTAGTTCCTAGGGGACAGTAACACCAAGCCAGCCGTGCTGAAAAGAAGTCAGTTCTTCAGAAAAAGTCATCAGTGTATGTGCAAACCCAAGAGCCCTTTATTATACACAGCCCTCTCTTTTCCTGTTGTTTCCCTGACAGCAATGCATTTCTTTCCTCAGCATGCCATTTTCAAAACCTTTGACATTCCAGGACACCTCATCATTGCCTTCATCGGGGATCATGCCAATTTGTCAGTTTTAATCTGTCCAAAAACCTGCATCTGCCAGCATAAACCTTTCTATTTCTTACATGTTGATACAAAGATTTCACACATTGATTTTTGAGTAGCTCTGATTTCATGCAAGCTAAGCAAACAGTGACAGGTTGGTACTTGGGGTAATGAATGCTCTATCAGATTAATATAAATCAATGGCATTGGCAAGTTTCAGATGAGGCACAGGGGTTGGGGTCTGGAGAGCACGAGCTGCCAGAACAAGACAGATGGTCAGAAGCTGACACTCTTACCTCTTTATCTTGATGGGCTCATTAGCAGATTTCTCTCCTTTGAGTGAGTCTTATTTGGCTTTAAATGGTACCACAGCCATCCTGGAAAAAATACTGACATACCCTTCTCATGACCTGGCATGAAGAATATTCTAGTGTCCAGGGTCTGTTTAGCAGCCTGGAGGGCTAGGACTTGGGTAAATGGATACTAGAGTTAACCATTTATCCAATAGGACCATTGGGGTCCAAAGAGTTACTGTATCCCTGTGAAGAACCTACTTTTCTAAAAACTACCATTTATTGAATGTCAAGTCCTATACCAGGCACGGTATTTTATTGAATTCTCACAAGAACTCTAGGAGATAGATTCCATTATTTTTATCCTTGTTCTTATTGTTTCTATGCTATTGCATAAGTGGGAAACTGAGGATTAAGTAATTTGTCCAAAGGGACACAGCTGGGAAGTAGAAAAGGCAGAACTTGATTCTGGGTCTGTAGAACTCTGAAACCCTGAGGTTAACCGCTGGTCTCATGTACAAGAGCAGATGGCTAAGTCTATGGGCAGCTTTTTTGGTCCTGAACTGGTGCCTCTCCTTTCTCCCTGCCTCCCTCCCTTCCTTCCTGCAGGCGTCAAGGACTCTCAGCTGTCTCTTTCTTCCCTTTTAAACAACATACCTTCATGCTCAGGTTCTTTCTCCTCTAAAGCTGGCAGTGGAGCAGGGATAGTAACCTTGGCCCCCTTCTTTCCTACTCTTCCTCCAGATGACCACCATCACGGGACAAAAACAATACATGGCCAAAAGGTTTCAGAAGTCCTATGAGGTTTTTCATAGTCATTGATCCATCAAATAGAGGTTTTGACTTCCTATTTATTCTTTTCCTTTATGGTTTATTACAAGATATTGAATATAGTTCCCTGTGCTATACAGTAAGACATTGTTGTTCATCTATTTTATATATAGTAGTTTGTATCTGCTAATCCCAAACTCCTAATTTTTCTGCCCCACCTTTCCCCTTTGGTAACCATAAGTTTGTTTTCTATGTCTATGAGTCTGTTTCTGTTTTCTAAATAAGTTCATTTCTATCATTTTTTAGATTCCATATATAAGTGATATCCTCTGTCTGATTTACATCACTGAGTATTGATAATCTGTAGGTCCATCCATGTTGCTGCAAATGGTGGTATTTCATTCTTTTTTATGGCTGAGTAATACTCCATTGTATATATGTACCACATCTTCTTTATCCATTCATCTGTTGATGGACACTTAGGTGGCTGCCATGTCTTGGCCATTGTACATAGTGCTGCTGTGAACACTGGAGTGCATGTATCTTTTTGAATTCGTGTTCATCTTTTCCAGATTTATGCCCAGGAGTGGGATTGCTGGATCATATGGCAACTCTATTTTTAGTTTTTTTAAGGAACCTCCAGACTGTTCTTCATAGTGGCTGTACCAATTTACATTCCCACCAACATTGTAGGAGGTTTCCTTTTTCTCCATACCCTCTCCAGCATTTATTATTTGTAAACTATTTAGTAATGGCCATTCTGAGTGGGTGATACTTCACTGCAGTTTTGATTTGCATTTCTCTAATAATCGATGTTGAGCATCTTTTCATGTGCCTGTTGGCCATCTGTATGTCTTCTTTGGAGAAATATCTGTTAAGGTCTTCTGCCCATTTTCTGATTGGGACGCTTGTTTTTTTGATATTGAGTAGTATGAGCTGTTTGCATATTTTGTTTTTTTGGGGTTTTTTTTTGCGGTACGTGGGCCTCTCACTGTTGCGGCCTCTCCCGTTGCAGAGCACAGGCTCCGGACGCACAGGCTCAGCGTCCACAGCTCACGGGCCTAGCTGCTCCACGGCATGTGGGATATTCCCAGACCGGGGCACGAACCCATGTCCTCTGCATCGGCAGGCGGACTCTCAACCACAGCGCCACCAGGGAAGCCCTGTTTGTATATTTTGGAAACTAAGCTCTTGTCAGTCACATCATTTGCAAATATTTTTCCCACTCTGTTGGTTGTCTTTTCATGTTGTTTATGGTTTTCTTTGCTATGCTAAAGCTTATAAGTTTGACTAGGTCCCGTTTGTTTATTTTTGCCTTTATTTCTATCGCCTTGGGAGACCTAAGAAAACATTGCTATGATTTATGTCAGAGAATGGTTTGCCTATGTTCTCTTCTAGGAGTGTTATATCTTATATTTAAATCTTTAATCCATTTTGAGTTTATTTTTGTGTATGGTGTGAGGGAGTGTACTGACTTCACTGATTTACATGCAGCTGTCCAGCTGTCCAGCTTTCCCAACACCACTTGTTGAAGAGACTGTCTTTTCTCCATTGTATATTCTTGCCTCCTTTGTTGAATATTAGTTGACTGTAGGTGTGTGGGTTTATTTCTGGGCACTCTATTCTGTTCCATTGATCCATATGTCTGCTTTTGTGCCAGTACCATGCTGTTTTGATAACTATAGTTTTGTAGTATTGTTTGAAATCTGGGAGAGTTTTGCCACAAGCTTTATTCTTTTTCCTCAGGATTGCTTTGGCAATTTTGGATCTTTTATGGTTCCATATAAATTTTAGGATTATTTGTTCTAGTTCTATGAAAAATGTCATGGGTAATTTCATATGGATCACATTAAATATGTAGATTGCTTTGGGTAGTATGGCCATTTTAACAATATTAATTCCTCCAATCCAAGAGCATGGGATAGCTTTCCATTTCTTTGCCTCATCTTCAATTTCCTTTATCAGTGTTTTGTAGTTCTCATTGTATGAGTCTTTCCCCATCCTTGGTCAGGTGTATTCCTAGGTATTTTTCTTTATGCTATTTTTTAACTTTCCTTTTCTGATATTTCATTGTTAGTGTAAAGAAATACAACAGATTTCTGCACGTTAATTTTGAATCCTGCTACCTTGCTTAATTCATTTATCAGTTCTAGTAGTTTTTGTGTGAAGTGTTTGGGGTTTTTATACATATAGTATCATGTCATCTGTATGTAATGACAGTTTTACCTCTTCCTTCCAATCTGGATACCTTATATTTCTTTTTCTTGTCTGACTGTTTTGGCTAGGACTTCCAATACTGTGTTAAATAGAAGTGGTGAGAGTGGGCATCCTTGTCTTGTTCCAGATTTTAGCAGGAAGGCTTTCAGCTTTTCACCATTCAGTACCATGTTGACTGTGATTTTGCCATAAATGGATTTTATTATGTTATGTTCCCTCTATACATGCCTTGGTAAGGGTTTTTTTTAATCATAAATGGATATTGAATTTTATCAAATGCTTTTTCTGCATATATCGAGATGATCCTGGGGCTTTTATCTTTTCTTTTATTGATGTGGTGTATCACATTGATTGATTTACATGTGTCGAAGCATCCTTGTGATTCTTGGATGAATCCAAATTGATCATGGTGTATAATCTTTTTTATGTGTTGTTGGATTCAACTCGCTAGTATTTTGTTGAGAATTTTTGCATCTATACTCATCAAAGATATTGGCCTGTAACTTTCTTTTTTGGTAATGTCTTTGTCTGGTTTTGGTATCAGGGTGATGGTGGCTTTCTATAATGACTTTGGGAGTGTTCCCTCCTCTTTGGTCTTTTGGAAGAGTTTGAGAAGGATTGGTACAAGTTCTTGGTATGTTTGGTAGAATTCCCCAGTGAAGCCATCTGGTCCTGGACTTTTGTTTGTAGGGAGTGTTTTTAAAATCACAAATTCTATTTCACTTCTAGTGATTGGTCTGTTAAAATTATCTACTTCTTCTTGATTCACTTTTGGTGGGCTGTATGTTCCTAGAAACTTGTCCATTTCTTCTAGGTTGTCCAGTTTGTTGCCATATAATTGTTCATAGTATTCTCTTATGGATTTTTTGTATTTCTGTGGTGTTGGTTGTTATTTCTCCTCTTTCATTTCTTGTTTTGTTTATTTTGTTCCTCTCTCTTTTCTTCTTGGTGACCCTGGCCAGAGGTTTGTCAATTTTGTTTACCCTTTCAAAACCAGCTCTTGGTTTTATTGATTTTTTAATATTATTTTTCATCTCTTTTTTAATTTATTTCCTCTCTGAAATTTATTATTTCCTTCTGCTGGAAATAATAAAGTTTTTGTTTGTTTTCTTTTGTTTGTTCTTCTTTTTCTAAGTCTTTTAGGTAGTAAGTTAGGTTATCTATTTGAGATTTTTCTTGTTTTTTGAGGAAGGCCTGTATTGCTGTGAACTTCCCTCTTGGGATTGCATTTGCTGCACCCCATAGATTTTGTATGGTTCTGTTTTCCTTGTCATTTGTCTCAAGGATTTTTAAATTTCCTCTTTGATTTCATTGTTGACCCATTGGGTTTTTTTTTAGTAGCATGTCATTTAGTCACCAGGTGATCATTTTTTTCTCGTTTCTGTTTCTGTTGTTCATTTCTAGTTTCATGCTGCTGTGGTCAGAAAAGGTGCTTGAAATAATTTCTATCCTCTTAAATTTATTGAGGCTTGTTTTGTGACCCAGTATGTGGTCTATCCTAGAGAATGTTCCATGTGCACCTGAAAAGAATGTGTATTCTGTATTTTTCAGGTGTCATGTCCCAAAAATATCAATTAAGTCTAACTGTTCTATTGTGTCATTTAGGATGTCTGTTGCCTTATTGATTATGTCTAGAATATCTGTCCATTGACGTCAGTGGGGTGTTAAAGTCTCCTATTTATTCCTGTTAGTTCTTCCTTTTATGTCTGTTAGTACTTGTATTATGTATTTAGGTGCTCTTATATTGGGTGCATATATATTAACGTGTGTGATATCCTCTTCCTGTATTGATCCTTTTATCACTATATAATGTCCTTTTTCTTTATGGTTTTTGTTTTAAAGTCTATTTTGTCTGATATGAGTATTGCTATCCTTGCTTTCTTGTCATTTCCATTTTCATGAAATATCTTTTTCCATCCTCTCAATATTGATATGTATTTATTGCCATTTTAAATACTGTTTTCCAGTTGATATTATATTTCTTCTCTGTTCCTTTCATTTTTGTCATTCTTTTTCCTTTTGTGGTTTGATGGTTTTCTATTGTATTATGCTTGAATTCTCTTCTTTTTGTGTTTTTGTGAATCTATTGTATGTTTTTGATTTGTCGTTTCTCTGATTTTCAAGTATGTTAACCCATTACTATATCTACTTGTTTTAGACTGGTAGTAATATAGGCTCAAACACATTCTGAAAAAAATCTACATTTTCTTACTCCCCTCCCCCACATTTTATGATTTTTGATGTCCTCTTTTATATCTTCATGTTTATCCTTTTGCTGTTCATTGTACTTATTGTCACTTTCATAATTTTTTTTAAATCTATGTACTGGCTTATTTAAGTGATATAACTTCCAATTGTGATTTTCTCTTTCCTATAGATTCTTGCTTCTTTTCTATTTAGAGAAGATCTTTCAATATTTCTTTTAGGATAGGTTTAGTATTGCTATATTCTTTTAGTTTTTGCTGTTCTGAGAAATTTTTTATCTTTCCTTCTATTCTAAGTGATAGTCTTGCTGGGTAGAGTATCCTAGGTTGTAGGTTTTTCCCTTCCAGGAGTTTCAATATATCTTGCCACTTTCTTCTGGCCTGTGGTGTTTCTGTAAAGAAATCAGCTGATAGCCTTATGGGGGTTCCCTTGTAACTAACTCTTTTTTTCTTGCTGCCTTTAGAATCCTGTCTTTAACTTTTGCCGTTTTAATTATAATATGTCCTAATGTAGGTCTGTTTGGTTTCATCTTGCTTGGAGCTTCCTGTACCTGGATATTTGTTTTCCTTCTTTAGGTTTGGGAAGTTTTCAGCCATAATTTCTTCAAACACATTTTTGATCCCCTTTTCTCTTTCTTTTCCTTCTGAGATCCCTATTATATGTAGTTTGGCTTGCTTTATCCCATAGGTCTCTTATATTGCTTTCATTTTTTCTTTTTTTAATTTGGCTTTCTGTCTGCTGTTCTGATTGGGTGATTTCCAGTGTTCTATCTTCCAGATCGTTTATTCTTTCTTCTGCATTATTGAGTTTGCTAGTTATTGTTCAGCTCTCATCTCAACAAATTCATTTTCTAATTTTGATTGGCTCCTCTTTATAGTTTCTAGTTCCTCATTACAGTGATCTTCATTTCTATTGATAGCCTTTCTTAATTCCTTCAGTATTTTTATTACTTTCTTTTTGAACTTGGGATCTGGTAGACTGGAGAGGTCTGTTTCATTGTTCGTTCTTTCAGGGAATTTTTCTTGTTCTTTTAATAGGGAGTGGCTCCTCTGCTTCTTCATTTTCCTTATATTTCTCTGACTCTATAAATTTAAGGGAAACAGTCATCTACTGTGGTCTTGAAGGGCTGTTTTTGTGTGGGAGCATCCCTGTGTGGCCTGCGTGCATCTAATATTTTTGGTGCCAGGGCTGTTTTTAGTATAGATACCTGCCACATATCTCCTCAGTGTGTGCTGGCTGTTATCCCCTTGACAGTGGGTGTGATTGGTGTTGTGCTGACCAGAGCCTGCACTGGATGTTGAGCAGGACCTGCTCTTTGCTCTGCAGTTGTCACACCTCTGTGGAGGCAGGGTCTGCTCCCCAGTTGTTGGAGTAGAAGCTGCCAGGTCTGGTTCTGAGCTGTGTTGTGAGGTGGGCGGGACTGGACTACTCCTGCTGGGAGAAGAGCCACTGAGTATACCTCCACAGGAGCTGTTCACTGGGAAGTGTACTCTGTGGCATCACCTGTAACCCGTTGTGTGTGCTCACAAAGTACACTGTTGTTGGCACTGCCCTTGGACCCGCCTCAGTCAAGGGAATGCAGGCAATCGGCCAGGATGTCCCTCAGGCTCTATGTTCACAAAGCCACTGGCACTGTTAGGCCGCCAAAGTTAGGCACCAGGACCTGCTGTAGCTGCGCATCTGGACTTTCCGTGGGAGCTACAGAATCAGCCCAGAGCCCAACCCCACCTCCACGCACCCATAAAGCCCACCGCTACTAACACTGGACCAGCCACAGCCACAGGAGCACCTGTAATCTGCTTGGATGTCCTGCAGATCTGAACTTACATAAATCTGCCCAACTCACACAGCCACTGGGACAGGGCTCAGATTTCAGCCCCTCCTCCACATGTGGGCACCCACTGGCACTTGCGTGCTCCCAGAACTCATAGAGGTGAAGCCACGCCCGCTGTAAGCATGCTGAGAGTAAGGCTGCTGTGGTGGGGCCCCACCCCTCCCTTCACGTGTGCATTAACAATGGGACTTCTATGGCAGACCTGGGCTCCATGCTGTGTACATGCCCAGTTGTAGCCCAGACCACGCTCCAGTTCTGTCAGGCTGTCTCCACACAGCCAATCCCAGTCCTCTCCCAGGTCTGTCTGTGAAGCCTGAGTTTCAGCACCCAGCCGCCTCCACCTTCCATACCATCAGACACACGTCTCTGGCTGGGAAGTGCAGCGAGGTGGCCAGGACTGTTTCTGCTGGTCTCTCTCTGTTCTGCCTGCTGTGAGCCAGCTACTGCATTCTCCTCTGAGCCTCTGAAGCTCCCTCTGTCCCAGCTGGTCTCCCAGCCAGTGAAGGGGGTTCCCAGGGTGAGGGAACCTTTCCTCTTTCACAGCTCCCTCCCAGGGACACAGGTCCCATCCCGATTCCTTTCTTTTTTTTTTTTTTCTTTCAACCTGCCTGGTTACCTGGTGATCCTTCTTGCAGCTTTGATTGTATGAGATCTTCTGTCAGCATTCAGTGGGTGTTCTGTGAGAATTGTTCCACGTGTAGATGTGTTTTTGATGTATTTGTTGGAGGAGGTGAGCTCCATGTCCTTCCATTCCACCATCTTGCTATTTATTTATTTTTAGTGATTTACTTTTTAGATTAGTATAGTGATTTACTTTTTAGATTAGTATCTTGAGTTCTCTTTTAATTGGCTTGGCTGCTTAGAGTTGAGAGAGATTCAGCCTGAAAGACCTGCTAAAGCATGAGATTCTTAGACCTACTTCATAATCTGTACCCCAAATATGAGTTACTTCTGCATTTCTTCATTCCTTTGCTCCTGGTCAGCTTCTCTGAGAATGAAACTCCCGTCCATGGCTCCAAACGATTATCTGTAGCACTTCAAACTTGAGCTCTGCAGATGCCTTCTCATACTCAGAGCAATCTCCTTGGCTCCAGCAGCCAACTCTCTGTATCCCGGTGATTTGCCAGCAGAATACGCACCAGCCATATCCCAACACTGATTCTGTGTTCTATCTGTACTGTCCTCATTGTCTAAGGAACTAGACCCCATCCTTTCAACCTACTCAGTCTCTGAGCTTTGCCGCATAGTCTTACAGTTACCCTCCACCCTTCGTTAAAAAAAAAAAAAAAGCTTCTCTGAGGTCCTTTAACACTACTTTCCTAGTTCTCCAAACTCCATGGTTTCTCTTCTGTCTTCTTTTTCTACCACTGCCTAAGGTGTAAACCCCACTGCTTAGTCCTTGTCTTCTGCTTTTCAGCTTTTAAACTAACTGCCCTCAAGAGCATATCCAGACTTGTGGTTTCAAGTACCATTGTGATAATTATTCACAAATCTCCATACTCTTCTTAATTCCAAGTTGCTTCCTTTGGGAAATTTCCACTTGAAGATTCTACCATTATCTCTAAATTACCGTGCCTAAACTTCCCATTTATGTCCATAGCATCACCATCCTTCCAGACTCATTTTTTTTCAACTTGAACACTTTCTTTCCCATCAGATCTATTCATTTATCCATGTGTTCATTCACCCACTCATTCATTTACTCACTCAGTAAACATTTACTAAATGCCTATTCTGTGTCAGGTTCTGGGTGAGGCACTAAAGATAACAAAAGTAAATGATATATCCTGAATCCAGAATTGACGATCCTCCATCCATCAAGAACATCTCCTATCAACATTTTCTCTCATGGTTTCCAACAACACTAAGTGCCTTAGTCAAACTGGTTTCCTAGACTTCATGCTAACATGTGAAGTTACTCTCTTACCTCCATGCCTTTGTTCTTCTTGTTCTTTTTGCCTAGAACAATTTCCCTTAATTTTTCTGTAATCTGAAATCAACATTTCCTTCAGGTCCCATCTGAAATCAACATTTCCTTCAGGTCCCATCTATTTTCAAAGTCTCAACTGAATGCTTTTTTCCTTTTCTGAATTCCTATAGGATTTTGTGATTCAATCCCATTATGATCACAGGAAGTAGAAAAGCATGGCTGAGAATGTTTTCGCAATACAAAAGTCTTTAGTGAAGTTGTCATAGCAAGGGCATATTTTGGGGGCAAGGACACAATTAATGCATTCCTTTACTCATCCATTTATTCATTCAGTTCTGATCTCTGTGAAAAAAAAAAAAAGGCATGGGCTCCCAGAGGGCATGAGGCCAGTGCCAGGGGGGTGTTCACATTGATGCTTACCCTGGATTCTGGACTGACCTGGCCCTGCTGGTCTGTAGCATAGTGGCACCTGGTGGCACTTGCTGGCGGGGATCAGGCCTGGCTGAAGGAGGAGCTGGATATGTAATACCTGTATACAGTGAAGGAGCTGTGTCATGCAGGACTCACCTGATGCCCACCCAACTTCATGACGGATCTCTTCCAGAGGGTCCATCCCAACAGGGTAGCCAATAACCCCAACACCCTCGCAGGCAATATGCTTTGATGTTTTAAGGAGAAAGGGTATGTCAACCAGAACAACCTTTTCTTCGACATCTCCTCAGTGGGCAATCACATGAAAGTCCTGAATGTTGAGCTCCACATGTTCGAGCCCCAGCATTTTCCCAGGACCCCGCCCTTGACAAGTCTACCATTATTACAGGGTGGAAGTCCGTAAGATCCTGGGCCCATGCCAGAATTAGAGTGAGGGAGCTTTCTTTCAAGTAAAGATCTTCCTCTGGCCTCTAAGTCTGGCACAGATGATGATTGACTGCATCCTGGGAAACACTTCAGCTTGAGCTTTCTGGGACAGACCATGACGCCACTAAATGACAGTTACCACAGGACCCAGTGGAAGGGGATCACAGTGATAATAGGAACTCTGTACTGGCCCTTGGCCAATAAAAAGGCAACATTTTTTTGTTGCTGAAGAGGGTACCTGTCCCTGCCCATCATGCTACACTCACTCTCAGAGCTGGAGAGTCTGTCCTAGGTAGAACTCTCTGCAGACCTCACCTCAGCTACCCCAGATAGTGGCCCCAGAGTGCAAGACACAGCTTGAAAGTGCTTGTGATGGCCAGATGTGTCTTTTCTACATAGACTTCCAAGGATATAAGCTACACAAACAGGGATATCTCATTTGAGGCTATCAGGTCAATAGCTGCAACATTATTGGCTCTACCTTGTGACCACACTCTGGCACACAACTCCACTCAGCTGGGGATGTGGAGTAGGAGAGGATGAGGAGGAAGGAGGCAATATCCATTAAGGAGCCTGCCGCTCAGTGTTCTTATTCCAATAGAATGCTTAACTCCCCATGTAAGCTTGAGAAGTCAGTGATTCTCTCTAGGTCTCACTATATCTATCTGTAAAATGGAATTGTCTTTAGGTCATAGGATGTTCAAGAGTATGAAGAAGGTACTGAGAGGAGGGATATCACAAAAGTTTGTGGGAGGAGTGATTCTTGCTTGTGTTACAGCTTTTTCTGCAGTAATTACTCACCACTGTATCCCCAGGACTTAGAAGAGGGAACGGTACATAGTTGGCCTTCAGTATGCATCAAATGAAAACAATGAATGGACTGCAGCTTCTGCAGTCATTCATTCAAAGGTCATGTATGAGTTTTTAAGAGCTAGGTAAGCAGCTATAGTTCTCTTCTGCTTCTCTATGCCATTCCCCAGTGCTCAGTTTACAAACACCTCAGCTTGGGCCAATGTTAGTGACCGCTCCCCCCACCCCTCCACCCTGTTGGCTGCATAGTGGAAGTTGTGTGTGGGTGCCTTGGGGCACTCAAAGAAGTTAAATGAAGGCTCTTAAGACCATCCCAAACCTGGGGTTGGGGTATGGATGGGGGGAAGAGGCAGATTCAGAAGTTGGGGTAGGAAGTCTTGGGTCCATAGCCTCCTCTAACAGCTATATGCCTTGCCCATACTCAGGCCTGGACTTCCCCCATTTTTTTTTATAGTGTTGCATTCCTTTCAGGTGTACAGCAAAGTGATTCCGATAGATAGATAGATAATATCTTTTTCAGATTCTTTTCCATTATAGGTTATTACAAGATATTAAATACAGTCTCCGTGCTATACAGTAGGACCTTGTTGTTTATCGTTGTATATAAAGTAGTTTGTGTCTGCTAATCCCAAACTAATTTATCCCCTCCCTTTCCACTTTGGTAACCATAAGTCTGTTTCTGTTTTGTAAATAAGTTCATTTGTATCTTTTTTTAGATTCCACATATAAGTGATATCATATTTATCTTTCTCGTCTGACTTCATATGATAATCTCTAGGTCCATCCATGGTGCTACAAATGGCATTATTTCATTCTTTCTTATGGCTGAGGAATATTCCATTCTATACATACATACCACTTATTCTTTATCCATTCATCTGTCAATGGACATTTAGTTTGCTTCCATGTCTTGGCTATTGTAAATAGTGCTGCTATGAACATCAGGGTGCATGCAGCTTTTTGAATTAGAAATTTCATCTTTTCCAGATATATGCCCAGGAGTGGGATTGCTGGATCATATGGTAAGTCTATTTTTAGGTTTTTTGTTGTTGTTTTTTTAAAACAACTTTATTGGAGTATAATTGCTTTACAATGGTGTGTTAGTTTCTGCTTTATAACAAAGTGAATCAGTTATACATATGTTCCCATATCTCTTCCCTCTTGCGTCTCCCTCCCTCCCACCCTCCCTATCCCACCCCTCTAGGTGGTCACAAACCACCGAGCTGATCTCCTTGTGCTATGCGGCTGCTTCCCACTAGCTATCTATTTTATGTTTGGTAGTGTATATATGTACATGCCACTCTCTCACTGTGTCACAGCTTACCCTTCCCCCTCCCCATATCCTCAAGTTTTTTAAGGAACCGCCATACTATTCTCCATAGTGACTGCACCAATTTACATTCCCAGCAACAGTGTAGGAGGGTTGCCTTTTCTCCACACCCTCTCTAGGATTTATTATTTGCGGACTTTTTGATAATGCCCATTCTGACTGGGGTGAGGTGATAACGCATTGTAGTTTTGGTCTGCAGTTCTGTAATAATTACTGATGTTGAGCATCTTTTCAGGTGCCTGTTGGCCATCTTCTTTGGAGAAATGTCTATTTAGGTCTTCTGCCCATTTTTTGATTGGGTTGCTTCTTTCTTTGATATTGAGCTATATGAGCTGTTTATGTATTTTGGAAATTAAGCCCTATTGGTTGCATCATTTGCAAATATTTTCTTCCATTCCATAAGTTGTCTTTTCATTTTGTTTATGGTTTCCTTTGCTGTACAAAATCCTTTAAATTTAATTAAGTTCCATTTGTTTATTTTTGCTTTTATTTCCATTACTCTAGGAGACAGATCCAAAACAATATTGCTTCAATTTGTCAGAGTGTTCTACGTATGTTTTCCTCTAGGAGTTTTATAGTATCTGGTCTTACATTCAGGCCTTTAACCCATTTTGAGTTTATTTTAGTATATGGTTGTTAGAGAATGTTCTAATTTTATTCTTTTACATGTAGCTGTCTAGTTTTACCAGCACCACTTATAGAAGAGATTGTCTTTTTTCCGTTGTATATTCTTGCCTCCTTTGTCATACATTAATTGGCCATAAGTGCATGGGTTTATTTCTGGGCTTTCTATCCTGTTCCATTAACCTATGTGTCTGTTTTTGTGCCAGTACCATACTGTTTTGATTACTGTAGCTTTGTAGTATAGCCTAAAGTCAGGGAGCATGATTCTTCCACCTCTGTTCTTTCTCAAGATTATTTTGGCTATTTGGGTTTTTTGTGTGTTTGTTTCTGTATAAATTTTTAAATTATTTGTTCTAGTTCTGGGAAAAAACACCATTGGTATTTTAATAGGGATTGCAATGAATCTGTAGATTGACTTGGGTAGAATGGTCATTTTAACAATATTGATTTTTTTCAATCCAAGAACACGGTATATCTTTCCATCTGTTTGTGTCAACTTCAGTTTCTTTCATCAGCATCTTGTAGTTTTCAGAGTACAGGTCTTTTGCCTCCTTAGGTAGATTTATTCCTAGGTATTTTATTCTTTTTGATATGATGGTTAATGGGATTATTAATTTCTCTTTCTAATAGTTTTTTTAGTGTATAGAAATGCAACAGATTTCTGTATATTAATTTTGTATCCTGCAATTTTACTGAATTCATTGATGAGCTCTAGTAGTTTCCTGGTAGCGTCTTTAGGGTTTTCTAGGTGTAGTATCATGTCACCTGCAAACAGTGACAGTTTTACTTGCTCCTTTACAACTTGGATTCTTTTTATTTCTTTTTCATCTCTGAATGCTGTGGCTAGGACTCCCAAAACTGTGTTGAATAAAAGTTGCAAGAGTGGGCATCCTTATCCTGTTCTTGAACTTAGAGGGGAAGGCTTTCAGCTTTTCACCATTGACTATTATGTTAGTGGTGGGTTTGTCATATATGGCCTTTATTGTGTTAAGGTATGTTCCCTCTATGCCCACTTTCTGGACAGTTTTTATCATAAGTGGATATTGAATTTTATCAAAAGCTTTTTCTGCATCTATTGAGATGATCATATGGTTTTTATTCTTCAGTTAATGTGGTGTATCATGTTGATTAATTTGCAGATATTGAAAAACTCCTTGCATCCGTGGGATAAATCCCACTTGATCATGGTGTATGATCCTTTTAATGTATCAATATTGTTGGATTCAGTTTGCTAGTATTTTGTTGAGTATTTTTCCACCTATGTTCATCAGTGATACTGGCCTATAATTATTTTTATGATATCTTTGGTTTTGGTATCAGGGTGATGGTGGCCTCATAGAATGAGTTCAGAGGTGTTCCTTCTTCTGCAATTTTTTGGAATGTGTTTAAGAAGGATAGATGTTAATGCTTCTCTAAATGTTTGGTAGAATTCACCTGTGAAGCCATCTGGTCCTGGGCTTTTGTTTGTTGGGAGTTTTTTAATAACTGATTCAATTTCAGTACTGGTAATTGGTCTGTTCAGATTTTCTATTTCTTCATGATTCAGTCTGGGGAGATTGTACCTTTCTAAGAATTTGTCCATTTCTTCTAGGTTGTCCACTTTATTGGTATATAGTTGCTCATAGTAGTCTCTTATGATCCTTTGTATTTCTGTGGTGTCACTTGTAACTTCTTTTTTTTTCTGATTTTATTGATTTGGGCCCTCTCTTTTTCTTAATGAGTCTGGCTAAAGGTTATCAATTTTGTTTACCTTTTCAAAGAACGAGTTTTTAGTTTCATTGATCTTTTCTATTTTTTTTAGGCTCTGTTTCATTTATTTCTGCTCTGATCTTTATGGTTTCTTTCCTTCTACTAACTTTGGGTTTTGTTTGTTCTTTGCTTTAGGTGTAAGGTTAGGTTGTTTATTTGAGGTTTTTCTTGTTTCCTGAGAAAAGCTTGTATCACTATAAACTTTCCTCTTAGGACTTCTTTTGCTGCATTCCATTGGTTTTAGATTGTTGTGTTTTCATTTTCATTTTTTCCCCAGGTATTTTTTATTTCCTTTTCGATTTCTTCAGTGATCCATTGGTTGTTTAGTAGCATATTGTTTAGCCTCCATGTGTTTGCAGTTTTTTCATGTAGTTGATTTCTAGTTTCATGGTGTTATGGTTGGAAAAGATGCTTGATATGACTGCAGTTTTCTTAAATTTACTGAGACTTGCTTTTGGACTTGCTGTCTTAGGAACGTGGAGTTGGGGTGGAAACAGGACAGATGGAAGCGATCTTGGCATGTTGGCTGGAGTTAGATCCTCCAGCTCTCCAGTGCTATGCCTTTTGCCAGCATTCTCATGCCTTACACTGTCAGGGTGACAGAGAGGACCTAGACCCCAACTCTGCAGGAACAAGAGGCAGGGTATCTGCTTCCCCCATGAAACTGAGGCTGGGTATGGAAGAAAAAAACCCTTTTTAATGGTTTCTATCCCTCCCCTTGACACTCCTACCTGAGTTCCAGGTGAGACTGCCAGGGCTCTAATTGACTCAGAATCAGAGCTCTTGCCTTGACATGAAGCTTCCTCCATGTCAGCAAGTGGTAGGAAGATGATAATAGTGTCAGTTATTTATCTATTGTCTGTCATTCCCATACACATCCTTCCATACTCTGCTTAGACTTCTGTGCCAACTGCATTCCTAATGGATTCTGCATGTTAGGAGACACTGGATGAAGATCAGAAATTAGCAGTGGAGAGAAGTTATTATTCCTCCTTTTTCTTCTTTGGCTTCTGGCAGTAACTGTGGATGGTAGTGGCTTCATTGCTTTAAGGATTCCAGCTTTGGTGTCAACAATCCTTCTTTGGTGGTTCTGGTAGTGACCATTAGGTTCTCTATGGGGTCAGCATCTACAGGGTGGTCCACCCCATGGCTCCAGTATCAGCAAGTGCTACCATCTACCATGGTAACAGCAGTATACATGGTAACCTCACTAACTAGTACAGCAGTCAATGCATTATGTGCTCTGGAAACACCAATCCCTTCCTTTTCTTCTTTATCCATATTTCCTTCCTGTAGTAAATAATTTCTGGGTTACTTCTTCTTCCCCCTTTTCCTGGTTTTGTTTCTTCAGGTCTTTTATAACTAGTTCTCTGTGTTAAATGCCTTCTGTTTGTTTTTCTTGTTGTATCCTGTCTGATATGCAAAAATTAAAGTAGGTGGTTATTCATGGGTAGAAAACAATTTTCTCATTTCTTCCACAAAAGAAGTAGAAAGAAGGAAATATAAAACATTAAATTAACAAATACATTATTTCCCATTACAGTTAACCAAGCACTACCTGTTGATCATAAAATTGGAACACTATATTTTTCTTGGGTAAAAATATATTTCCATATATAATACGCTATTTCCATTGGAACTGAATTTATATATATGTCAAATTAATTCTGAGTAATGTTTTACATCTGAACTCATTGTACTCTCTGAACTATTTGATACATCTTGTGCTACAATGTACCAAATTAAATGTGATATTTCCATACATATACAAAAACTTTGATCCATTGTGGATGTATAGTATGGTTTAGACTTAAGTGAAGCAAACTTAAGAAATGAATGACTCCTGCTAGCAAATCTCTGGATGAATGACATCATCTACAAACCATTTATTTGAAAGTTTTGAAAGAGTTGTGATCTAAATGTTAATCTGAAAGGAACTAGCTGTTGAATGATAATTTATCCGGCCATCCATCCAGCAATAGGCAAAGCTATGGGGTCACTGAAGGTGATGTTCATCTCTAATCATTAACATTGCAAAATGTTTACAATACATTGCTGAATGAAAGAATTGATTATAAAAGTTTGCATAATATTGCATTTTTGTTTAAAAAATATTTGTATGGTTTTTAATTTTCTTTTTACTGAGTTTTTTACATTTTCTACAATGAAGATACATTAATTTTATTTATTTAAAGGAAAAAAAGTTAAGTTAGTTAAAAGACAAGTTAGCATGCTCTGTGTTTTGTACAGCATAGGACTCTGTCCATAAGAGCTGTGTGGGGGTGATGCAAGAAGCAAGGAGGACTAAAGAGGAGCATCTCTGGGATTCACTCCTTCCAGGTTGTCAGGCAGGTCCCTGCCTTACAGGAACAAGGTGCTAGATGACTGCTGAGGCTCTGCCCAACTCGAGGTTCCAAAATCCAAACTAAAATCCAATTCAAAGAAAACTTATCAGTGGTCATCCTGTTCAAAGGAAATTTACCAATGGTCATCCTGTGCCAAGTGCCAAGACCCATAGTAGGTCCTAGAGAGACAGAGATGGAGGCTAGTACCTACCCTGTGGGCACCTATTACTTTGTCAAGGGACTGTTGCTGGCTTTGGAGTGGAAAGATTTCTCTTTGAACTCTGCCTCTGCCTCTCACTAGCTGTGCAACCTTGGGAAAATTTCTTCTCTTTAAGTTTCAGATTTTTCCACTTTTAAAGAGAAGGTAATAATTCTTCCTTTTCTTTGTCGTTTGGAGGTTTTCTTTGTTGTTTGGAGGATTACATAGAATGATAAAGTAATCTAAGAGGAAGGGAGGGAGGGAGAAAGGGAAGGAAGAATAGAGAGTGGGAAAGAGTCATTCATTTTCTAGGCCAGTTTAGGCTTTTCAGGAATGAGATCAATAAGAATGAAGAAGAAAATAGCAAAAAAAAAAATCCTTACCCAAGGATGGATACCAAACTAAGAGTAAAGCATTGGATAGTACAAATGGTTACAAGTTAATGACATAGAAATTGTATAATTTTGTAGTACCTCCTCATGGTCTTTGCCCTTTGTGAGCACATAGGGCTTTTCCACAACCAGATTTTCCATGTAATCTGTGTGTGGTTACTGAAGGACAAAGGATCTGCTCAGCCCTTCGTTTCCAGAGACCAGATAAATGGGAAATCAGGGTGCCCTGGACAATGGTGGGAGATGGAAGAGCCATGGTCCACCGAGTCTGCCTCTAGACATAGAGTGGACAATACTGTGGTGGTGGGCAAGGAAGGCTGGGGAGGGGGAAGATTATGTGGCCATGGTACATGATTTCTACCTTATAGAAAATTTGTAGTTTCTATATATGAATAACTTTTCTGTGAGTTTCAGACATCCTTTTGTTCTTGAAAGCCTTACCTCACTAAGTATGCTGTAAACACCTTGAAAGAGTCCTGTCTTCATCTCCATTTGTAGGAATTCTTAACACAGTGCTGGTCTCAACAAATCATTACTTGGAGGGTTCACCAATAGTCGTCTCTCACCAAAATTATTCCATTATTTATGTTTACATTGTACAATTATCAGCCAGCCATGGTAAATCAAAATAATGGGCTTTCAGTTGGCTAAATGGATTTGTTAACACACTGAATAATTATTCACCAGTAAATGAATCAGCCTAATTTTGCTTAAGTGTAGGTCATAGATAAAATAATGGGAACATGATGTTTTAAGACATTGATCTGAACAAGAGATAAAGTCAAACAAAGGCCATGACTTCAGCACTAGAGGGAAGACAAGTTAGTTTGAAGGCAAACCAATCAATCCAGCATTATGTCAGATCCTTGAGGGATAATGAAAGTACAATTGCCCTGTCCTCAAGAAGCTTTGAGTCAAATTGAAGACTCAAGACATACCTGGCAATTAGGTAATAATAAAGATACAATACATTCAAAAATGAAAAGATGTGGAACAACCAGTCTTTTCAGTTAGAAGGACTCCTTTTAAAAATAAGTCCTTTTTTAATAAATAATAAAATCAATTTATTAAATCAGAAAAATCAATAACCAAAAATTAAACACCATAAGGCACATAATCATTCAGAGATAAGGACTGTTAACATTTCAGTATATCTTCATCCAGATCATCTTTGTATAAATAATAGGTATTTCAGTAAAACAAGATCACATCATAAAACTGTTTTTAACTTATTGGTTGTACTCAACAACATATTATGAAAAAAATTGAAAATATTCTTACCAAGTTGTAGGTTACACAAAGCTGGGAAGGAGAGCCATTGTTGCAAGAATCACCATCTAGAAAGATCTTGCCAGAAGAGAACAAGGGCCAAACTAACAAGATTAAATTTAACAGAGATACCTCTTAAGTCCTTAACTTAGATTGAAGGCCTATAGGTCTTGGTTGACTACAAGTATGATAGGAATCAACAGTGTCACTGGCTTTCAAAATGCTAATGTAAGCTAGGCTGTTTCAACAAAAGCATGGTACCCAATAATAGAAAGGAAAAGTCCTCTCTAGGTTGTGTAGTCTGACCATATCTTGAGTCCTATACTCAATTTTATGACCCAGGTTGTCAAAAGGACAATAAGCAAGATGGAAATTGTCAAGTGAGTCACAACTGCGAGAGCTAGAGGTGCTTAGCAGGAAAAGAGGAAACTTTGAGGCTCTGCGTGTGCACGTGCCTGTGTGATTGTGTGCATGTGTCTATGCAGAAATTCTACACACATACACAGAGAGCTATACTGCAGAAGAACAATGTGATATATTTTGTGTAACTTCAGAAGACAAAAATAGTTGGACAGCTCTGAGCTCATCCTCGTAGCACTGTAACAGAGGAATAATTTTATAAACACCTGAGCCATCCAACAGTGGAACAGACGGTCTTTTTGGTGGTGAGTTCCCCTTTCTCTGAAAATACTTAAGCAGAGGTGGAATAAGGTATATTGTAGAGAGATTCCTGCCATTGAACTTGAATTATCCTGTGGTCCTTCTGAGATTATGAGATAAAGTGAAAGAATATTATTGAACTGAATACTTTGACTCAATTTGTGGATTTGTGCATGTGCAAGTATATGGATTATCAAATTATCTACATTTTAAAATATTTATATCTTGGAAACTTTCTCTTAAAAATATATTGAGTTTAGATGTAAAAAATTTCCTGATTATTTCTCCACAATGTAGCAGAGAAAGACAAAGAATTCCAGCTGCGACTCATCCTTAGCAGTATGACCTTGAGAAATATGGTTAAACTCTTTGAGTCTTATTATCCCTGTTTTAGAAGAAATAAACCACAGTCAAAGGAGCATTGTGAAGATTAAGTGATTTTATGGCTCACACTGCCTGGCACATATTAGCTGCTTAATACATAGTAATTGTTGTTGTAATAATAATTATGATTATACTGGCCTTTCCCATCCCTTTGGCAGCACCCCCTCCCTTTCCTTCCTTTCTCACCAGAATCTCTTCTTACTCCCTGACTTTATCTTCCAAGGCACTGTCAGTTTATCTCTGTGTCAGTGTATACCTATCCCATCTCTCCTATGATTCTGTGAGTGCTGTTTAAGGAAGATTAGACCAGCAAGGGTGTGCAAGGAATAGATGTAAACAGAGAAGTAAGACAAGAGAGTGCAGGAAAACCAGAACAGTCAGCTCTGTTCCCTTCTCCAACTCCTCAATGTCCCCACCTCTCCCCGAAAAGAATACAGGAAGGAAGACCAGTGGAGGAAAAGATACCGTCCAAAGATCAGGAGTGTGGAGACATCAGAAAAAGCAGGATCTCACACTGGAAAGTCTCAAAAGGAAGTAGACAAACCGCCAGGCCCAGAGTGAGTGGAATGAAAAAGATAGATGGTTGTAGAGAAGATAACTAACGAGGCTCTGATAACTCTAATTTTCTAGGCCTTGGTGAGCTTTGCCTACACTTCAACTAAATGGAAATATAAATAGCTGAGAAAGAAGCCAGTGGATGGGAACTGACATAATGGACTCTATTGACTCTCTGAGATATAAGGGACCTTCTTAAAAGCATAATATTTTACGTGATCATTTGTCAGGCTTCCTCTGGGTGAGTGAGCTCCTTTGGGGGAGGTAAGTGGATTGGCTAATCTTAGTGTTTTGTTTAAAGTACACCCTGTGTTGTGCTAGAAATCAGCTTTACTGAGCGGACAGGGAGAGGAAAGAACATAGGCACCCACCGCCCCCCTCCTTTCTCCCGAGGGGCCTTACCAGCTGAGTGCCCACTGGAAGATCCAAGACCTATTTTCCTCTCTCCTCCACTAGCCTCTCCAGACCATCACTTTCTCCATCAGCGTCCTGGTCTGAAGGAACTAAACCATTCTTCTCTTCCTACTACTCACAGGGTGGGACTAATCCACAGGCCATCCTGGCATTAACCCAATGGACACCACTTCCTATTAAAATCCCTCACTCCACCCAGATTGTCTACCCATGGATATAACCTCAGCTCCGTGAACTTGTATCTTCCACCTCTGTGATCAGTGCTGGGGGCTTCCCTTATGCCCCAGCCCAAAGTGATCATCCCCACCCCCTCCTTCTTCTCTTCACCAATAGTCTTTAGTGAACTTGGAGCTTGTTAAGAAACCCAGCTTCAAAGCCCCAAACTCAAAATTTCTAGGAATAGAGCCTGAGAATCTATCCTTTCACAAGCCCACAGCTGACTCTGATGTACAACATTATTTGAAAACTATTGGACTCTGTGGGATTGTTTAGGACTTCCTATAAATTGTCATCTATTATATGTTAATTTTACATAAGTTGGACCTAGCATCCAGAAGTAAACCATGATCTCCTAGCCTGGGACCATCACTTATTTTCCTTGATATTTCCCTTCCCTGGCACAGGAAGAGGTGCTCAGAAAAATCTCTTTCGATGATATAATAAACTGGGTTTTGTCCATTTTATAGGACAACAGGTTGAGGACATGCTGGTTTAACATGATTCCATCTTAGTAAAATCACAAAGCTTACCCATCTCTAAGCACTCAACCCTTAAAGATTTACCCTAGGGATTAGAATTTCCCATCCAGCTTTCCCTCCCCCCGCTGTCCACTCTCCCCACATCCAATATCATGATGGTACTGCTCTCAGTCCCAACAGCAGCTTAGTCCTATTACTTCTGATACCACCTCTGTGAAATGATTTCTTAAATGCAAAATTACCGTGTAACAAAAGTTCTCACCAGAGTCCTCCATTCTCTCTTAATACTTTATCTCCTAAGAGAAGAGAAATCTAGAGCAGAGGGAAAAGGCAATGTGGCCATTTGGATGTAGATGAAAGATCCAGAAGCACATAAGAAACTGCCTTTGGTTGGAAACATACACATACATCCAGTAATGTAACCAAAGTGATCCATCATGTAAACCCATGAAGAAAGAGGACACATATGTTGGAAAATAATTAATTCTGATGTCATCTTCATATACATCTTCATTTCGTGGATGGGAGTTAAATGACTTCAAGGTAATTGAGCCTGTGTGATGGGAGTCTCAAAGTCTGAACTGACAATGTGAAGCATTTATTTTTGGTGAGAACATACGATGACTGATTGTGTAGAAAGATTTTTCTGGCTCAAAGAAGATGTAGAACTGTGACTCACACTTTCACTTGGACTGTGGTCCCAAGTAAGGAAGAACACTTCCATACAAGTCCATCTGCACCCAAGAGAGACCAAAGCTACAAAAATGTCGAGTTTTTTTTTTCTTTTACTTTCCTGACATTTAGTTACTATTTTTCAGCAAGCAGAATTACTTGCTATTAAAACAGTTTCAGTATACAAATTCCTACCAACTGACTCAGGAGCTCACTCTCAGATGCAGGTGAACTGCTGTCCGTGAAAATTTACCAGTTCAAGTCCTACTCACCCTCTGAGATTCAACGCGAGCTTTGCTTCTCCTTTAAGGTGGAGTCCAGAGCCAGTCTTGACAAATAGGAACACATCCTCTTTTCATTCTTCCTTCCAAACCTTCAAATAAAGGCCTGCCAATTTTCTCGCTCTTTCCTACACTCTGTCTGCCATTTTCACCTCCAGTTCTGCAGACACTCTTTTCCCCACCTCTGTCCCTCTCTGAATTCTACCTATGCTTCAAGGCTCGGCTCAGGTAACCTCTCTTTGACGGAGGAGGTTTCTCCGTCAACTTATCCTCCAGTTGGTCACCTCAATCCTTCAAATGCCACAGCACGGATTCAACGACACATATTAGCCCTCTGCTTGTCATTTCTAGGTATTTGTGTTTTGTTTTTCAGAGTGACCACAAATGGATGTGGATTTTGAGAGCAGACAGATAGCCCTTCCCCACTTAGTAGTTTTGGGACCTTGAGCAAACTATGCCTCAGTTCCCACTCTATAAAAAGGGGATAATAGAACACTCTCCTCACAGAGTTACAGTGAAGGTTGATTAAAATCACTGCTCTTTCACTGTTAGCTATTATCAATGTTATCAGTGCTTAATGCAGATGCCTGACTCACTGTCATAGTAGGTGGCCTCACGGTGCATGGACGAAGTCCCTGACTGTGGTGACCTTGGTCTCCAGCATCTGCTCTAATCTGTGCACTTTCTATAACCTTCTCAAAGCTCATAGTGAAAAAACATATTTCCATTCATACATAACACACAGTTATTTATATATAATATAGATATATACATCTTTCTACATTCCAAAACTAGATAATTAAAATGAAATTCAAGTCATCAAACAAAATGAAACTGGCTGGCTGATGAGGAATATAGGCGCATCCCTTTGGTATTTCTCTGCAGCTACTGAAAGTGCCACCTGGGCAGGAGATTTTTACTTATCCATCACCTGGAGGTTGGGAATGCACATCCTTAGTTGTTCAGATCTAGCTTATTTGTAGACAGCCTAGGGGCTGTGTATAGAGGAGTAGAGGTCTCTGTCCAAAACACCCCCCTCATTTGCCTATGGAGGTACCATACATGATTGCTGCTGCAGAGTTACTGCTCTGAGTTAAGGCTGCAAACATCTTTATTAGAGAGGAACCACCTGCAGTCCTGTTATGGACTCACTCACTTGTATCCCTTCAAAATTCACATGTCAAAGCCCTAATCTCCAATATGACTGTACTGGGAGATGAGGGCTTTAGGGAGACAACTAAGGTTAAATGAGGTCATAAGAGTAGGGCCCTAATCGAATATGACTGGTGTCCTTATAAGAAGAGACAGACACCAGGGATGCCTGTGCACAGAGAAAATTTAGCCATGTGAAGACACTGCAAGAAGGTGACCTTCTGTAAGCTAAGGAGAGAGCCCCCAGGAGGAATCCACCCTGCCAGCACCTTGATCTTGGACTTCCAGCCTCCAGAACTAATTTCTGTTGTTGAAACCTCCCAGTCTGTGGTATTTTATTATAGCAGCGCTAGCTGACTCATACAGGTGCATATCCCACACATGATAAATTCTCCATATTAACAGTAATGCCCTCTAATAGACCAACGGGTGAGACCCCTGATAATCACAAAGGAGAAGATAAGACAGCACTAGAATGCAAAACAGGCCAGCTTAGCTGGAAGAAGGGATACTGAGGGTAGATAGGGAAGAAAATTCCAGCATACAGAGTACTGCCAAGGGAAGACAGGTGAGGACAAGATGCTGGAGTGGGCAGTTCTGGGCAGCTCCTGAATGGAGGTGCTATGGGGCTTCTGCAATGAGAGGGTCAGCGATGATAGGTCCAGATACCCACGTCCCTTTCAGCTAACCCTGGCTGTGGCAATGCGGATTAGAACCCCACTGGGCTGCTTCCCCCTCACTGTAACTCTTGCTTCCTAAAGCTCTCATTATCAAAGACTGATTTCCTGGAACCAGTTTCTGATTTGATTCATGGGCTACACTTAAGCTGCACATTTGAAGTAATTAACTCTGGTGACTGGAAGTGTTGTGTTGGAATATTGAGTCAGTGGGCTATCTCAGCACACTCTGAGCCATGCTCTCTGCAGTTCCTTGACATGTTTAAGAAAAATTTAGACAGCAATCCGATGATGGGGTCAGGGCTTGAAGGGGTCGGGACCTACAGAGCATGGCGTTCAGGGAATTTTTTAAAACTATTTTCATTCTACCTCTGCATTTCCAAGTGCATCTCAACAGCACCCAAGTACCTCTACCATAGAACTGTTGAATGGTTCTGGTCTGGGAGTCCAGTTCAAGGCATGTCTGTGCAAATGACTCATAAGTCGATGGTTTTTTAACAGTATAAGTCATCAATCTTGCAAGCCCATATTTCTTTATGAATAAAGTATGAGAATTTAAAGTGGTGAGGCATACAGAGAGGCCAGGGTCTGGAAATCCGTATTCTAATCCCTCCACTTCCTCACTAGCTCTGTGGTCTTTGGCAGCCGTGCCCCTTTCCTGTCTAGGTCTCAATTTCCTTCTCTGTAAATAACAGGGATAAACTTTACCATCTATAAAGTTCCTTCCAGTTCCAGAGTTCTGCAATGCTATGGGGGAAAAAATGTTGAGGGCAAAGCAGATTACGTGCGTGCGGCCTTGCACTCGCACTCCCTGAGGTCCGCAAGTGCTAAGTGGCGATGCAGGGTGTTCGCTAAAACCATACAGCCATTCTTGCTTGATCTGTTTGACTACAGGCAGCAGTTCCTCATTGCTACAGCACCTCAACCCACACACAAAATAATGGCAACCAACAAAATGTGTGACATTAGGTTCTTAGTGAAAATATACATGTGGGTGGAGAAAAGCCCACTCAGCTGGGCTACTTGGAGGAGGTAGGCATTAAACTGTGCATGCAAATAAAAAGAGATCTACCCCATTTGCCCCTCTGCACTGAAATGCTGGGCAATGCACGTCACGCAGAGAACTCACCACCCAACGGGCTTCACTCACTTCTTCAGAGCCATCGTCCTCCCACACGCTTTGGCGCTAGGGTACAACGCACACGCCCATCCTGAAATCCAGTCAACCTGACATAGCATCCGCCGCAGATTAAATAAAAATTCACCAGGTAGAAGCCAGCTGTGATAAACTCTCCAACAAACAAGAAGATTTGGAAAAGAATATTAAACTGGAAAAAAAATGCCTAGCCAAAACAAGGCAGCCATTGAAATTTACCAAGTGGCTCTTTTAATTAAGGACCGTCTCCTTAAATTACATTCATTTTTCTTACCCCTTTCAGGACAATCCAGGGTGAATAATATGTTTGTTTCTGGCTGAAGAGGTGCCAAGTTGAAAGGTAGTTTTGGGTTAATAAAACTGATCTGAGTTATCAGCCAGAAATCCTGTCTACTTTTAGAGACCAAGAGAAACTGGTTTAACGTTGATTAGTTTGTACAAACTAATCCACAGCAAGTTTAAAGTATATGCAAGGCAAGTGAGAAATCAGAGTAAATGGCATTTAACAAGCAACCCAATCAAAAAATGGGCAGAAGATCTAAATAGACATTTCTCCAAAGGAGACATACAGATGGCCAAGAAGCACATGAAAAGCTGCTCCACATCACTAATTATTACAGAAATGCGAATCAAAACTACAATGAGATGTCACCTCACACCAGTCAGAATGGCCATCATCAGAAAATCTACTGGAGAGGGTGTAGAGAAAAGGGAACCCTCCTACACTGTTGGTGGGAATGTAAACTGGTACAGCCACTCTGAGAACAGTATGTAAGTTTCTTAAAAAATTAAAAATAGAGCTACCATATGATCCTGCAATCCCACTCCTGGGCATATATCCAGAGGAAACCACACTTCGAAAATATACATGCATCCCAATGTTCATTGCAGCACTGTTTACAATAGCCCAGACATGGAAGCAACCTAAATGTCCACTGGCAGATGAATGGATAAAGAAGATGTGGTACATATTAGGTTGGCCAAAAAATTTGGCCAACCCAGTATATACAATGGAATATTACTCAGCCATAAAAAATGAAATAATGCCATTTGCAGCAACATGGATGGACCTAGAGATTATCATGCTAAGGGAGGTAAGACAGAGAAAGACAAATATCATGTGATATCACTTATATGTGAAATTTTAAAAAATGATATAACTGAACTTATTTACAAAACAGAAAGACTCACAGACTTCTAAAACAAACTTATGGTTACCAAAGGGGAAAGGTAGGGGGAGGGATAAATTAGGAGCTTGAGATTAACATATACACACTACTATATATGAAATAGATAATCAACAAGGACCTACTGTATAGCACAGGGAACTCTCCCCAATATTTTGTAATAACCCTAAATGGTAAAAGAATTTGAAAAAGAACAGATATATGTATAACTGAATAACTTTGCTGTACACCGGAAACTAACACAACATTGTTAATCACCTATACTCTGCTATAAAATAAAAAATTTTTTAAAAAGACCATTTTAAGTAAAGGATGGATTAGGGAAGGGGGAGGGGCAAGATACAGGTAGGAAATTAACAGGTCCAAACTACTCTTTGTAGGATAAATAAGCTACAAGGATATATTTTACAGAACAGAGAATATAGCCAATATTTTATAACTTTAAATGGAGTATAATCTACAAAGTTATTGAATCATTATGTTGTACACCTGAACTAATAAAATATTGTAAATCAACTATACTTCAGTGAAATCATTCAAAAAATTTTTTAAAAAGAGTAAATGACATTTAGATCTACTCTTCTGTTCCTTGCTTCTCCTGCCTGACCTAACATTGTAGTGACACTTGGGTCTCCCTGCTGTCCAGTATGGCCTGTACAGCTACCACACAAAGCATGCTAGAAATGAATTGTTTTTCTTTCCTACACAAAACTAGCAATGGCTTCTCATTATCTGTCAGGAAAAAAAAAAATCTCACTCGACACTGATACAACCTTGAACAATCAATTGCTTTATCTCCCTGTTCTCATTTCCCTCCTCCGAAGCCCAGCCTCCATTAGCTCTCCACATGGCCCTTGGGTGCCAACTAGCCTCCTCTTTGTCACCCACAATCACAGACTTTCTCACACTTGTCTCCTTGCTCATGCTGGTTTCTGTCATTTGTCCAGTTCACTGCTGTAACCTCAATGCCTGGCGGAAAACCAGGCGTGGAGGAACAACATAATAAGTATATGCTGAAAAATTAAAAGAATGAAAAGGCATGGACAACCATTCCATTCCTTTTCTCAGTCTAGACCCTAATGATTCTTACAGGCCACTTCAAGTACACCTTGCTCCCTGAATCCTTCAGCTCTCCAGCCCACATGAACCCCTTGTTTCCCTCAAAGTTATGAGGACCTGATTAGCCCTTGGAGGACTAATTTGGCCACTTCTTGTATTCCTCCAGTGCTTAACCTAGAGCTACCCTCTCAGTGGGTTCCCCCAATTTTCCACACAAAAAAAGAACTGGAAGATAGTAGGTAGCGGACCAGGGTGCTGTATTTAACTTTTAGTGTGGTCTAAATGGACTCATGTGATCTTCCCTCTACTCTTCCTGAGCTGTGCGATGTGGTCCTCGCCTGCCCTCCCTTTGCTATCTCTGAAGCTCGATGCTGTGTTCAGAGGGCAGGGGTTGGAGCCAGACTGTCTTGGTTCATATTGCAGTGACGGAACTTCCTAGCCATGTGACCCTGGACGCGTTACCTAATTCTTCTGTGTTCTCAGTTACCTCATAATAGACTTGCTGTCAAGGTTAAAAAAAATTAAAACATGTCAACTGCTTTGAACACGGCCAGCTATTGGCCAGATTAACACTGGCTATTATTCTGATCCAGCCACACTGGCCTTCTGTTACCTACAACACACCCTACACCTTTCTACCGCAGAACTTTCACACACGGCTCCTCTCTACCTGGACTCTTCTGTGCTCATTCTTTTCCTTCAAGTTAAGTGGCACTTTGTCAGAGGGGCCCTTCCTGACTCATCTGCATTCTGGGTTAAATTTCTTCTGATGTGTCCCCATAGACCCCTGCGTAGCAGTATCACATTTGCCATTTCTTGTTCAATGTACATCTCTGAGGTTAGACAATACACTTCAAAGGTACGAAGGGGATCTATTTGTCTTTTATATGCTGGGATACCCAACATCCAGCACAGAGATGATAAATAAATATTTATTGGGTAAATGAGTCAGTGAACGAACTATAAAGGGTATTGGGGAAGCTTCGTGGACGCGACAGGCCCAGACTTTGGGACAAGGTTACATCCAATAATGAAATTATAAGAAGCAAAATAAGGTAGATTAGATTAGCTGTCTGGAGGCCAGACAGAAAATGGGTAGTTAGGGAACTGGAGAAACACCTAAGCCGTGGCTAGGTTTGCCAGGATATACTGGCCTTTTTACCATTAGCTCTGCAAAACAGGGGCACAGAGAGTTCAACAGTGCATTGGACAACAGATATTTTTGCCACCTCTAATAGATCACCATGGCACATAGCCTCAAAGCTTTCCTCTCCAAAGGGAGTCAAGGATCCAAGTCTCCTGGATAATTTAGTAACGCCTCCTTTTGGTACCTGCCTGAAGAACAGCGGTCCCCCCATACCTTGGCTTCTTTTCACTTCTTTATCTGGCTGAAGGTAGGGGGAGCCAAGTAGGTTAGCAACACAAGGCAAAAAGGAGTAGAGATGAAAATACACGTTGGTGGCTACACACAGCCCTTCCCCCCAATCTACCTCTAGAGTAGAAAATAGCTCGGCATTAAATATTAAAGAAGTGAACTTGCTCAGTGCTACGATCACCCACAGCACAGTTTTTGAAACACACAGATTTCCAAGCCTCCTAATTAATCAGAGGAAGTTAGAACCACATGGCATTGGAGAAGAGCTCTAACAAGCTCATCTTAAAGGAGTTAAAGAAACGTGTTAATTGCAGCAAGTCGGGAGCACTAACAACAAAGACAATGTATTCAGTTCATGGGGGCAGTTCTGCCACAGAGGGAGAGAGAAGTTTAGGAAGTAAACTTGGCCACCTGGGGGACTGGTGCCTTTCTCGAGAATTACAACCTCAAAACTTGCCCGCATCAAACTGTCTATACAGTCTCTTACTTGGACAGAGTAGGATGGTCCCTACACCTATGTTTCACTTTTGGTTCCTCCAACCCTCCAGGTGGACAGATCCTGGGGCGTGGAGAGTGGTGAAAATGAGGAGCACAGGAAAGAAGGGAGCAGAACCCCATGATGGACGTGATGCCCTTGCAGAGAGGAGAAAACCCACCCCCCTAGCTTCTGCACAGTGGGAAAGGAGGGTGAAAGAGCTGCACATTAATTCATGGTGACAACCTTTGGGAAGAACCTCAGTGTTTGATCTGGAAAAGATTTCATAATTCTTTTGATGGCTTTGAGGAGAGAATGGGTAAAAAGTTACCTTCCTTTCTGATGCTTTTACCAAGAGTAAATAAAGTTCAACTGTGCATGTTCTCTAGCTAGCGAGGCCCCCCCTTCCTGGGACCCAGAGATCAAGTTTGTGATTGAGAGAATTCAGTAAACAAGAGGAAATGTGACCCGTTTGGAAACAAAGATCCCAATGTGCTGTCTCTGAAGCGAACCTGACTCTCCCTTGAAACTGTCACAAGCCTGGGCTAGAGGAACATTCTTGCCTCTGCAGGAAGGCTCTGAGCCTGTCCCGACCCCAGGACGGCAGTGCACTTCCCTTTCCAAGAAACTGCCCTGGGCAGGAAGATGAGAAGCTAGATAAAGCACCTGATGAAGGAGCAGAGTGAGGCGAGCTGCCTTTCCCAGCTGGGTTCCGCCAGTGTCTTTCTAAGTGACCTTGTCTAAATTGTCTTCTTTCTAGACCTTAGGTGCGCATTATGTTCGATGGGATAACACTGTCACCCTTGCCTTACTTGCTGGTTCAGCATCTAGACGCCAGCATTTCACCTGCCATCCAGCTCCGCAGCTGTATGGAAGGGTCTGACCTTCAGTTCCAGGTGGTACAGTATCAGACACACTGATGATTCCATTCAGTGGTTGCTTTAAAAAGAAAGTAAACTTTCTATTCAAATAACTAATGGCCTATAAAAAGACAAAATCAGTACTTCTAATAAAACCTTTTAAAATCTTTAAAATTGGATCCTCTGTGCTTGTGTTACCTACTCAAAAAATAATTATTTACACTTCGAAAATCTAAGCAACAATTTGAGAGCTTTTCCACTAATTTTTGCGGTACATGGGCCTCTCACTGTTGTGGCCTCTCCCGTTGTGGAGCACAGGCTCTGGACGCGCAGGCTCAGCGGCCATGGCTCACGGGCCCAGCCGCTCCGCGGCATGTGGGATCTTCCCGGACCGGGGCATGAACCCGTGTCCCCTGCATCAGCAGGCGGACTATCAACCACTGCACCACCAGGGAAGCCCTTCCACTAATTTTTAATGTATTATTGTATAGTAAGTCTTAACTTTATGCATCTATTTTGATTAGATTTATCCTTTGTAATTTATCAGCGCTCTCTTACTTTATAATCAATAACCTTCCCCCAAACATTTGTACACCCCACGTGATGAGATGTACCTTCCACTCTTCTATAGTCGGGGTCTTTACCTGTTACCAAAATTGTCGGTTCCCAGCTTTTGTCCACAGGGAGAAGGAAAAGCTTGCTTTCTTTTTTTTTTTTTTTAACTTTCTGGTTCTCATTTCCTGCTTCCTCATCTATTATATTCAATTCAGTTCAATTCAACCAGCATTTATTGAGCCCCCAGTACACGCCAGGAACTTTGCTGGCACTGGCTCTACAGAGATGGGTAAACCACAGCCCCTGCCTTCCAGGGGCTTATAATCTAGCAGAGGAAGATATCTGTCACAGACCTTTTGTCCAGCTGAAAAGGCTATTAGAGATCATTTACAATAAACCCCTTCATTTTACAGAAGCTGTTACTAAGACCCAGCAAGGTAAAGTGATTCACCCAAGTTCTACCTTCCAAGTGGCTGAGTGAGGACTGCAGTTTAGACCCCATGTGCCAGTGGGGGAATGAAAACAAAAACAGAACTTCTCTGCATTGCTTTATCCAGGGAGAGAGATGAGAGCTCAATCTCTGTTCTATGGCTCTGGTAATTAGGATAAGTCACTAAGAAGTAAGTGTAAAATACATAAACTTTTATTTTTTTTAAAGATTTTTTGATGTGGACCATTTTTAAAGTCTTTATTGAATTTGTTACAATATTTCTTCTGTTTTATGTTTTGGTTTCTTTAGCCGTGAGGCATGTGGGATCTTAGCTCCCTGACCAGGAATCGAACCCACACCCACCGCATTGGACCGCGAAGTCTTGACCACTGGTTAAGGGAGGGAAGTCCCAGGATCCATAAACTTTTAAAATTCAATATTTCATAACTTAGAAATTTATATTTGACATTTAGGAACTTGGAAACTCTTTGGCCCAGGCAAATATTTAATCTCCTAATCCCACTATTTCCTGCCTTCTAGCCCTCTTCATTTGTTTTTAAAGTTGAATTGTAACTCTAAGTAAAAGCCAGACCCAATCTTTTTTTTAATGGTTTGAAAACCATTTTTTATTTTTAGGTTGCAAATGTTATAAATAACTTTTTAATTTTACTTACTATTTGATTGAGGTATAACTGATAGACAAAAAAACTGCATATATTTAATGTATACAATTTGATGAATTTTTTTAAACATCTTTATTGGAGTATAATTGATTTACAATGGTGTGTTAGTTTCTGCTTTATAACATAGTGAAACAGCTATATATATACATATATCCTCCCTCTTGCGTCTCCCTCCCACCCTCCCTATCCCACCCCCTAGGTGATCACAAAGCACCAAGCTGATCTCCCTGTGCTATGCGGCTGCTTCCCACTATCTATTTTACATTTGGTAGTGTATATATGTCCATGCCACTCTCTCACTTCGTCCCAGCTTACCCTTCCCTCTCCCCGTGTCCTCAAGTCCACACTCTATGAGAGTCTTTATTCCTGTCCTGCCCGTAGATTCTTCATAAGCTTTTTTTTTTGGATTCCATATATATGTGTTAGCATACGATATTTGTTTTTCTCTTTCTGACACACTTCACTCTTTATGACAGACTCTAGGTCCAACCACCTCACTACAAATAACTCAATTTTGTTCCTTTTTATGGTTGAGTAAGATTCCATTGTATATATGTGCCACATCTTCTTTATCCATTCATCTGTCAATGGACATATAGGTGCTTCCATGTCCTGGCTATTGTAAACAGAGCTGCAGTGAACATTGTAGTACATGACTCTTTTTGAATTTTGGTTTTCTCAGGGTATATGCCCAGGAGTGGGATTGCTGGGTCGTATGATAGTTCCATTTTTAGTTTTTTGAGGAACCTCCATACTGTTCTCCATAGTGGCTGTATCAATTTACATTCCCACCAACAGAGCAAGAGGGTTCTCTTTTCTCCACACCCTCTCCAGCATTTATTGTTTGTAGATTTTTTGATGATGGCCATTCTGACTGGTGTGAGGTATACCTCACTGTAGTTTTGATTTACACTTCTCTAATGATTAGTGATGTTTAGCATTCTTTCATGTGTTTGTTGGCAATCTGTAGATCTGCTTTGGAGAAATGTCTGTTTAGGTCTTCTGCCCATTTTTGGATTGGGTTATTTGTTTTTCTGATACTGAGCTGCATGAGCTGCTTGTATATTTTGGAGATTAATCCCTTGTCAGTTGCTTCATTTGCAAATATTTTCTCCCATTCTGAGGGTTGTCTTTTCTTCTTGTTTATGGTTTCCTTTGCTATGCAAAAGCCTTTAAGTTTTATTAGGTCCCATTTGTTTATTTTTGTTTTTATTTCCATTTCTCTAGGAGGTGGGTCAAAAAGGATCTTGCTGTGATTTATGTCAAAGAGTGTTCTGTGTATGTTTTCCTCTAAGAGTTTTATAGTGTCTGGCCTTACATTTAAGTCTTCAATCAATTTTGAGTTTATTTTTGTGTATGGTGTTAGGGAGTGTTCTAATTTCATTCTTTTACATGTAGCTGTCCAGTTTTCCCAGCACCACTTATTGAAGAGGCTGTCTTTTCTCCATTGTATATTCTTGCCTACTTTATCAAAAATAAGGTGACCATATGTGCATGGGTTTATCTCTGGACTTTCTATCATGTTCCATTGCTCTATATTTCTGTTTTTGTTCCAGTACCATATTGTCTTGATTACTGTAGCTTTGTAGTATAGTCTGAAGTCAGGGAGCCTGATTCCTCCAGCTCCATTTTTCTTTCTCAAGATTGCTTTGGCTATTCAGGATCTTTTGTGTTTCCATACAAATTGTGCAATTTTCTGTTCCAGTTCTGAGAAAAATGCCATTGGTAGTTTGATAGGGATTGCATTGAATCTAGATTGCTTTGGGTAGTATAGTCATTTTTACAATAATGATTCTTCCAATCCAAGAACATGCTATATCTCTCCATCTGTTTGTATCACCTTTAATTTCTTTCATCAGTGTCTTATAGTTTTCTGCCTATAGGTCTTTTGTCTCCTTATTCCTAGGTATTTTATTCTTTTTGTTGCAGTGGTAAATGTTTCCTTAATTTCTCTTTCAGATTTTCCATCATTAGTTTATAGGAATGCAAGAGATTTCTGTGCATTAATTTTGTATCCTGCTAATTTACCAAATTCATTGATTAGCTCTGGTAGTTTTCTGGTAGTGTTTATAGGATTCTCTATGTATAGTATCATGTCATTTGCAAACATTCTCAGCTTTACTTCTTTTCCGATATGGACTCTTTTATTTCTTTTTCTTCTCTGATTGCTGTGGCTAAAACTTCTAAAACTATGTTTAATAATAGTGGTGACAGTGGGCAACCTTGTCTTGTTCCTGATCTTAGTGGAAATGGTTTCAGTTTTTCACCCTTGAGAATGATGTTGGCTGTGGGTTTGTCATATATGGACTTTATTGTGTTGAGGTAAGTTCCCTCTATGCCTACTCTCTGGAGGATTTTTATCATAAATGGGTGTTGAATTATGTTGAAAGCTTTTTCTGCATCTATGGAGATGACCATATGGTTTTTCTCCTTCAATTTGTTAATATGGTGTATCACAATGATTGATTTGTGTATATTGAAGAGTCCTTGCATTCCTGGGATAAACCCCACTTGATCATGGTGTATGATCCTTTTAATGTGCTGTTGGATTCTGTTTGATAGTATTTTGTTGAGGATTTTTGCATCTATGTTCATCAGTGATACTGGCCTGTAGTTTTCTTTGTGACATCTTTGTCTGGTTTTGGTATCAGGGTGACGGTGGCCTCGTAGAATGAGTGTTCCTCCCTTTGCTATATTTTGGAAGAGGTTGAGAAGGATAGGTGTTAGCTCTTCTCTAAATGTTTGATAGAATTCACCTGTGAAGCCATCTGGTCCTGAGCTTTTGTTTGTTGGAAAATTTGTAATCCCAGTCTCAATTTCAGTGCTTGTGATTAGTCTGTTTATATTTTCTATTTCTTCCTGGTTCAGTCTAGGAAGGCTGTGCATTTCTAAGAATTTGTCCATTTCTTCCAGGTTGTCCATTTTATTGGCATATAGTTGCTTGTAGTAATCCCTCATGATCCTTTGTATTTCTGCCATGTCAGTTGTTACTTCTCCTTTTTCATTTCTAATTCTATTGATTTGAGTCTTCTCCCTTTTATTCTTGATGAGTCTGGCTAATGGTTTATCAATTTTGTTTATCTTCTCAAAGAACCAGCTTTTAGTTTTATTGATCTTTGCTATTGTTTCCTTCATTTCTTTTTCATTTATTTCTGATCTGATCTTTATGATTTCTTTCCTTCTGCTAACTTCGGGGGTTTTTTGTTCTTCTGTCTCTAATTGCTTTAGGTGCAAGGTTAGGTTGTTTATGTGAGATGTTTCTTGTTTCTTAAGGTAGGATTGTATTGCTATAAACTTCCCTCTTTAACTGCTTTTGCTGCATCCCATAGGTTTTGGGTTGTCATGTGTTCATTGTCATTTGTTTCTAGGTATTTTTTGAGTTCCTCTTTGATTTCTTCAGTGATCTCTTGGTTATTAAGTAGTGTATTGTTTAGCCTCCATGTGTTTGTATTTTTTACAGACTTTTTGCTGTAATTGATATCTAGCCTTATAGCATTTTGGTCGGAAAAGATAATCGATACAATTTCAATTTTCTTAAATTTACCAAGGCTTGATTTGTGACCCAAAATATGATCTCTCCTGGAGAATGTTCCATGAGCATTCAAGAAGAAAGTGTATTCTGTTGTTATTGGATGGAATGTCCTATAAATATCAATTCAGTCCATGTTGTTTAATGTATCATTTAAAGCTTGTGTTTCCTTATTTATTTTCATTTTCGATGATCTGTCCATTGGTGAAAATGGGGTGCTAAAGTCCTCAACTATGGGCTTCCCTGGTGGCGCAGTGATTAAGAGTCCTCCTGCCGATGCAGGGGACATGGGTTCATGCCCTGGTATGGGAAGATCCCACATGCCGCAGAGTGGCTGGGCCCGTGAGCCATGGCCACTGAGCCTGCACGTCTGGAGCCTGTGCTCCACAATGGGAGAGGCCACAACAGTGAGAGGCCGCGTACCGCAAAAGAAAAAAAAAGTCCTCTACTGTGATTGTGTTACTGTCAATTTCCTTTATGGCTGTTAGTATTTGCCTTATGTATTGAGGTGCTCCTATGTTGGCTGCATATATATTTACAATTGTTATATCTTCTTCTTGGATTGATCCCTTGATCATTATGTAGTATCCTTCTTTGTCTCCTGTAATAGTCTTTATTTTAAAGTCTGTTTTGTGTGATATGAGAATTGCTACTCCAGCTTTCTTTTGATTTCCATTTGCGTGGAATATCTTTTTCCATCCCCTCATTTTCAGTCTGTATGTGTCCCTAGGTCTGAAGTGGGTCTCTTGTAGACAGCATATGTACAGGTCTTGTTTTTGTATCCATTCAGCCAGTCTATGTCTTTTGGTTGGAGCATTTAATCCATTAACATTTAAGGTAATTATCAATATGTATGTTCCTATTCCCATTTTCCTAATTGTTTTGTGTTTGTTATTGTAGGTCTTTTCCTTCTCTTGTCTTTTCTGCCTAGATAAGTTCATTTAGCATTTGTTGTAAAGCTGATTTGGTGGTGCTGAATTCTCTTAGCTTTTGCTTGTCTGTAAAGGTTTTAATTTCTCCATCGAATCTGAATGAGATCCTTGCTGGGTAGAGTAATCTTGGTTGTAGGTTTTTCTCCTTCATCACTTTAAATATGTCCTACTCCCTTCTGGTTTACAGAGTTTCTGCCTACAGATAAATTGTTAACCTTATGGAGATTCCCTTTTATGTTATTTGTTGTTTTTCCCATGCTTCTTTTTTTTTCTTTGTATTTAATTTTTGATGGTTTGATTAATATGTGTTTTGGCATGTTTCTCCTTGGATTTATCCTGTATGGGACTCTCTGTGTTTCCTGGACTTGATTAACTATTTCCTTTCCCATATTAGGGAAGTTTTCAACTATAATCTCTTCAAATATTTTCTCAGTCCCTTTCTTTTTCTCTTCTTCTTCTGGGACCCTGATAATTCAAATGTTGGTGCGTTTAATGTTGTCCCAGAGGTCTCTGAGACTGTCCTCAATTCTTTTCATTCTTTTTTCTTTATTCTGCTCTGCAGTAGTTATTTCCACTATTTTATCTTCCAGCTCACTTATCCGTTCTGCCTCAGTTATTCTGCTATTGATTCCTTCTGGAGAATTTTAATTTCATTTATTGTGTTGTTCATCATTGTTTGTTTGCTGTTTAGTTCTTCTAGGTCCTTGTTAAACATTTCTTGTATTTTCTCCATTCTATTTCCAAGATTTTGGATCGTCTTTACTATCTTTACTCTGAATTCTTTTTCAGGTAGACTGCCTATTCCCTCTTCATTTATTTCGTCTGGTGGGTTTTTCCCTTGCTCCTTCATCTGCTGTGTGTTTCTCTGTCTTCTCATTTGGCTTAACTTACTGTGTTTGGGGTCTCCTTTTCGCAGGCTGCAGGGTCACAGTTCCTGTTGTTATTGGTGTCTGTCCCCAGTGGCTAAGGTTGGTTCAGTGTGCTGTATAGGCTTCCTGGTGGAGGGGACTAGTGCCTGTGTTCTGGTGGATGAGGCTGGATCTTGTCTTTCTGGTGGGCAGGTCCACATCTGGTGGTGTGTTTTGGGGTGTCTGTGACCTTATGATTTTAGGCAGCCTCTCTGCTAATGGGTGGGGTTGTGTTCCTGTCTTGCTAGTTGTTTGGCATATGGTATCCAGCACTGTAGCTTGCTGGTTATTGAGTGGAACTGGGTTTTAGCTTTGAGATGGAGATCTCTGGGAGAGCTTTTGCATTTGATATTACGTGGAGCTGGGAGGTCTCTGGTGGACCAGTGTCCTGAACTGGGCTCTCCCACGTCAGAGGTACAGGCCTAACAGCCAGCAGGAGCACCAAGACCCTGTCAGCCACACAGCTCAGAAGAAAAGCGAGAAAAAAAGAAAGAAAGAAAAAAATCAAATCCAATAAAATAAAGTTATGAAAATGAAAAATAAAAAATAATTATTAAAAATAAAAAAGTTGAAAATAATTTTAAAAAAGAGAGCAAACCAAAAAACAAATCCACCAATGATATACAAGTGCTAAAAACTATACTAAAAACACAAAGAAACAAACAAAATAACAAAAAAACAGAACCCTAGAACATATGGTAAAAGCAAAGCTATACAGTGAAAATCACACAAGGAAGAATACACATACACACTCACGAAAAGAGAAAAAGGAAAAATATATATATATATATCATTGCTCCCAATGTCCACCGCCTCAATTTTGGGATGATTCATTTTCTATTCAGGTATTCCACAGATGCAGGGTACATCAAGTTGATCGTGGAGATTTCATCTGCTGCTCTTGAGGCTGCTGGGAGAGATTTCCCTTTCTCTTCTTTGTCTGCACAGCTCCTGGGGTTCAGCTTTTGATTTGTCCCCACCTCTGCATGTAGGTCACTTGAGGGCCTTTGTTCTTTGCTCAGACAGGACATGGTTACAGTAGGAGCTGATTAGGGGGCTCTGGCTCACTCAGGCCGGGGGAAGGGAGGGGTACAGAATGGGGGGCGAGCCTGCGGCAGCAGAGGCCAGTGTGATGTTGCAACAGCCTGAGGTGCACCGTGTGTTCTCCTGGGGAAGCTGTCCCTGGATCACAGGACCCTGGCAGTGGCAAGCTGCACAGGCTCCTGGGAGGGGAGGTGTGCATGGTGACCTGTGCTTGCACACAGGCTTCTTGGTGGCTTCAGAAGCAGCCTTAGTGTTTCATGCCCATCCCTGCTATCCGCGCTGATAGCCACGGCTTGCGCCAGTCTCTGGAGCTTGTTTAGGGCATGCTCTGAATCCCCTCTCTTCGCACATCCCGAAACAATGGTCTCTTGCCTCTTAGGCAGGTCCAGACTTTTTCCTGGACTCCCTCCTGGCTAGCTGTGGTGCACTAGCCCCCTTCAGGCTGTGTTCACGCAACCAACCCCAGTCCTCTCCCTGGGATCTGACCTCCAAAGCTGGAGCCTCAGCTCCCAACCCCCACCTGCCCTGGCGGGTGAGCAGACAAGCCTCTCGGGCTGGTGAGTGCTGGTCAGCACTGATCCTCTGTGTGGGAAACGCTCCGCTTTGCCCTCCGCACCCCTGTTGCTGCACTGTCCTCCATGGCTCCAAAGCTTCCCCCCCACCTCCCCCTGTCTCCGCCAGTAAAGGCGCTTCCTAGTGTGTGGAAATTTTTCCTCCTTCACAGCTCCCTCCCAGTGATGCAGGTTCTGTCCCTGTTCTTTTGTCTCTGTCTTTTCCTTTTTCTTTTGCCCTACCCAGGTACGTGTGGAGTTTCTTGCCTTTTGGGAAGTCTGAGGTCTTCTGCCAGCGTTCAGTAGGTGTTCTGTAGGAGTTGTTCCACATGTAGATGTATTTCTGATGTATTTGTGGGGAGGAAGGTGATCTCCATGTCTTACTTTTCTGCCATCTTGAAGGTCCATCTACAGTTTGATGAATTTGGATCACATCCCCCAAAATGCCTAGGAAACCATCACCATACCCATCATCTCCAAAAGTTTGTGACCCTTCGTTTTTTGTGATAAGAGCACTTAATTTGAAGTCTCCTTTCTTAACATTTTAAGTGCACAATAGAGTATTTGTAACTATAGGCACTATGTTATACAGCACATCCTCAGAGCCCATTCATCTTGTGTAACTAAAACTTTATACCAATTGAATAATTCCCCATTTCCCCATCCCTTCGCCCCTGGTTACCACCATTCTGTTCTCTGCTTCTGTGAGTTTGACTGTTTTAGATATCTCACATAAATGATAACATGCAGTGTTTGTCCTTCTGTAACTGGCTTATTTCACTTAGCATAGTGTCCTCCATGTTCATCCCTGTTGTCGAAAATGGGAGGATTTCCTTTTTGTTAAAGGCTGAATGATATTTTACTGTGTGTATGTACCATAATTTCTTGATCCATTCATCTGGGGTGTTTCCATACCTTGGCTATTGTGAATAGTGCTGCAATGAAAATTGGAGTGCAGATGTTTCTTCAAGATCCTGATTTCAATTTGGGATGTATATAATGAAAAGTGGGATGGCTGGATCATATGGTAGTCCTATTTTTAATTTCCTGAGAAACCACCATACTGTTCTCCACAGTAGCCCCATCATTTTACATTCCTACCAACAGCATAAACGGGTTCCAATTTCTCCGCATTCTCACCAACACTTGTTATCGTTTGCTTTTCGACTGGCTTATCACCTGCCTATGTATACCTGTTATCTGCATGCTATTTCTAAGGTGTTCTCCAGGGAAGCCTAGCTAGCCAGTGATTCCTACCACGTATTAAGTGCACTGAGGGAAGAACCATCTCGTTTGTTTCCTGAAGCTGTCTTCTGCTGTACCTACCACTTTATGTAGGGCCCTTTCCTTAAAGATCTACACTTTTAACCAGGCTCGAATTTTAAAGCACAACCAACCAGCCAGCCTTGGCCTATCTCAAGGGGCTGCTTCTGCTGACCCCTCTCATGTGTTCCTGTTTAGAAGCACCTCACCCCAGTAGCCCAGGAGTGATCTCAGAATATATGAAACACCCTTCAGGGACTTGTTTAAAACCTTTTGTGTCCATAAATTTAGAGCAAATAATAGCCTATTCCATAAATGTCATGAGGCCTTAGAGATTATCTCATCCAATTATAGACAAGACAACTAAGGCTCAAAGGGGCAAAATAAATTGCCCAAATGTATATAGTTACTTGGTGACAGAAGCAAGTTTAGAATTCAAGTTTCTTGAAACCTACTGCAGTACATTTTCCAATATATTTCTATTCAAATTAGAAATATATAAGTAGTAATGAATTAGTAATGAATATTTACTGAGTGCTAGAAGGCAAAAGGCTTCATGCTATGTGCTGTGGGGGATACAGAAATGAATAAGATATACTTCCCATCCTCTAGGGGCTCATAGCCAAGGAGAAGAGAGAGACGGTTCTGTAATGCAAGGCAACTTTTGAGAAACTGCAATAGAGATTAAGCTGGAAAAGGCTGGGAGAGATGAGAAAGGGAGTCAGTTGACTCTAGAGATTTAAGAAACCTAGTGAAGAAGGTGTGTTTTGAGCTGAGCCTTAAAAGATGAATAGAATTTTGTTAGAGGCCACGCAGATGAGGCATTCTAGAGAAGCAGGACACAGCTGCAGAGGCAGATGGGTTTCCAAGCTCCCCTCTGATTTCACTAATTAGGGAAGGTGGCATCTGAATTCCTGGTGACTAGGTGCAAGGTTTGGCACTCTGGGCTGAGCTTGGAAGTCTAGCCTCTGATCCATACCCAGTAGTAGCAAAGGCCATGGGGTTTACTGATTGGTCAGAAACCTAGATTTTCTGGGTTCATATTCCTTCCCCATCACTTACTTGCAGTGTGACTTTGTGCAGGTTATTTAAGCTTTCTCTGCCTCAGTTTCCTCATCTATAAAGTGGACATTATAACACTATCTCATAAATTTGTTGCAAGAATTAAATTAATTAGTATAGGTAAACTGCTTAGAACAATGTCTGGGACATGGTAAGGGCTAGATAAGTGTTCGTTAAAACAGCGCAATCTGACTGAATGCAGTAGGTTCTTTCAGAACAAAGATTCTCCATGGAGGCAAAGAAAAACTGTGAAGAGTTCCTAGTTTGTTACTCAAATAAGACGGAAGAGAGAAATACCTTGGTACCAAATTCTGTGATGAATTCATGCAAAAAAGATCTTGGGATAGATTGCCCTTCATCATTGCCCCAGTGTCCTGACTAACCTCTGCCAGGAGATCCCAGACACCTGAGGTGACCCCATGTGATGCTCCTCACGCTGAGATGATGGGTTTGGCCTTACCCGGAATCAGTCTGTTCTTGACAATGCACTGAAGTCACATGGGAGCTCGATTCTCCATGGCTCAGAATAGATCCTGACATCACTGTGGGCTCCCTGTGCTAATGGTTTCATGTATTCCAGATTGCATTACTACAAGGAATCGATTTTTCAGCTCTTTAAAACAGTCTATTTTTGTCATCTTTCCCCCACTCTTAGAGATGTATTTTATTTCCCAGAAAGTGTAGTGACTCTTAGACAAAATAAATTCTGATTACTGAAATGGAAGCAATCTGTTGTCCAGTTGTCGGGAAAGCTGGGAGGTTTTCCTTGCGAAATTCTTTTGTAGGTCAAAGCAAAGGAAATTCATTTCTCTAATGTAGATGCCCAAAGTGAAACAAACAGTGTAACATCCAACTGAGATTTAAGAGCTTCTGAAAAGCTGTCAGGTGTATAGAGCTCAACGGTTGATATAGTGGTGCTATCCAATATGGTAGCCACTAGCTGTATATGACTGTTAAGCCCTTGAAATGTGGCTGATGTGACTAAGGCATTTCTAATTTTATGTAATTTTACTAATTTTAAAAACAAATATTTGATTCAGTTACCAAAAACCTTTTTAAGTTAAGTTTAGGAAAATTGGGGGATGTACATCTACTTATTCAACTGTAAATATTATGTAATCCAAATACATATCAAGTATTTTTGATTAAAATTTAGCATCAAAAAATGAGATGTGCTGTAAGTGTAACATACACTGGATTCAACAACTCAGCAATAAAAAAAGAATGTAAAACATCTCCTTAATAATTTTTTCAAACTGGTCACTTGTTGAAATGATAATATTTTGGTTATGTTGGGTTGAGTAAAATATGTCATTAAAGTTAAGTTCACTGGATTCTTCTTTTATTTAATGTGGCTTAGAAAAATTTAAATTACTTCTTTGGCTCACGTTATATTTCTATTGGACAGCACTGTTATAGAGCAATTTCACAAATACTAACCCATTCCTATTTTACAACAACTCCATGAGTTGCTTAAAACAGGTACTGTTATCCCTGTTTTAAAGATATGGAAACAAAGGTTCAGGTACTTGTGGCTTACCAAGCCTTGGAATGAAACTCCAGGGTTTCTGATTAAAATCCAGGGCTCTTCCAGTGCACTGGGTAGGCTTGAAACTACAGATGAAACTTCAGAAAGGCCTCTTGTACTCTTAAACTGAACTGTTAATTCTGTATTAAGCAACTAAGGGGAGACTAACATACCGTAAAAGAATGACATATCCCACGCAAAGGTCAAATGAGCATACACACATAGAAACAATTGCAACATGTGTACTGCATTTATTTGGCCTTCATGTCTGTTTGGAGATCTTCCGGCAAGCATTTCCATGCTATAAACAGGGTATTCAGTGTATCATATGCCTTTCCTCTGCATCATGCAAATAAATCTGGACGTGTGGTTTGCCCAATAATTTCAAATCCAATGGCAAGCTAACTAGAGGAAGTTAAAAATGTAGGCTATACATAACAGCAAGAGGAAAACTATAAGGAACCATAGAGTAAAGCAAGAAATGTCCAATTAATTAGTTGGAAAAAAATAAAACTTTTCAGAAGATGATAAAAAAATAGAACTTAAAACACAAAGAGGAACAACATGAATTACAATAGTAAACTGTCACTTCTCTCTCCAGCTACTAATAGGAAGCACTTAATAAAGGAACATGTTAAAATACACATTAAACTATTTCGCTGATGCAATCAGCAAAATATAAGCTGTAGGAAATGCTGCAGGACAAAAACAATATATTTCAAGAGAAATACAAAAGAACTGGAGCTTTAACATGGAGATTTAAAAATACGTAAAAGACAAAACAATTTCAATTTGTGAATCTTGTTTGAATCCTGATTTTTTAAAATTTAATTTAAAAATTTTTAACTAAAAAATTTTAATCAGCTGGGTATTTGAACAATGGATATTTGATGAGGAATTATTGTTGAATTTTTTAGCTATGATCATGGAGTTGTAATTTTTTAAATAGTCCCTATCCTTTATGGGTACATTTTACATTTGTAAAATATTTACAAATAATATATGCCTGAGATTTGCTTCAAAATACTATAAGAGAAGTTTAAACTTTGGCACAATCCTAAATTACTGATAGTTCTATACAGATAAAAAGAATTGAAAACAGAAGAATATCTAACAGTGGCCCCTGCGAGAGACTCAGTTTTCTTTTAAAAAGCTTGCTAACCAAGATTTCTGAGATTTCTTCTTTGGGCGATGATGAAGTAAATAGTATCAGACTAGATCTCTCACTTTAATAACTAGAAAATTGGTCAAAATATAGGAAACACATACAGACTGTGACCCTAAAAGAAAAGATAAAAATAAGATAAGCCCAATAATTGCTTTTGCTTTTTGTCTGAAGACATATACCAGTACATAAAGCCAGGAGGCAGGTTCCTTAGTAGAACAAAGTATTCTTGTTGAGTTGAGGAAACAGAACTCCAAGTCTGGGGAGGATGAGGTGGCTGGAATATGCACATGGAATACTGGAGAGAGAATACTGGAGAGAAGGGAGCTATGCTGAGAAAGAACTCCAGAAATCTGGAAAGGGATCTCCTTGAGTTTTGTATGAAGACTAAACTATGGATGTGTAGGATAAGACTACACAAGCTTGGTAAAGAACAACTACTAAGGAACAATCAATTACCAGAGAACTATAAACTGAACAGCTACCAGAACTCACATAGGACTGGGAAACATTCAAATTCCATCCAGACAAGTAAGAGACCTCATTAAAAACTTAGAGAATTTCATAGTGACACAGAAATGTCATGCCTTAATGGTGGGACTAAAATCACTCTAGAGTAAAAGCTCCAAAATCGCCCTAACAAGGCTTCAAAACAAGCCTCAAGGAACCAAGCTGATCCAGAAGTCAATTAACTGCTTGCCAGAATAAAACCCAACACTATTAAATAAAGGTAACAAAATTCAGACATTCAACAAATAGCATCTAATGTCTCACATCCAATCAAGAATTACTAGACGTATGGAGAAGGAAAATGTGACTTCTATCCAGCAATAAAATCAGGCAGTAGAAACAGATCTAGAAATGATATATATGTCAAAATTAGCAGAAAACTCTTTACAACAGCTATTATAAATATGTTAAAGAATTTAAAAGAAAACATAAGCACAAAGGAAACTGCATGCTGCTCATTGGTATAAGTCTAGAAAAGCCAAATATAATCTGTAGTGACAGGAGGCAGATCAGTGATTGCCTAGGGGTGCTGATGGGAGACTGATTTGAATGGGGCTCCGGGAGTTTTTTGAGTGATAGAATGTTCTATAAATCAATTGTGGTGGTGATTATACTCAAACTTCATCAAAATGTACACATAAAATGAGTGCATTTTATTAGTAGGTAAATTATAGCTCAAAAAAGTTGATTTAAAATGCTAAAAAAAGATAAAAACAAGTGGAGGAAAGTGAATGACGGTGCAAATGGGCATAGATTGGCCATGAGTTGATGAGTTTGGAGGCTGGATGATGGCTACATAGTGATTTGCTGTTATTCAAAATTCCCTATAATAATAAAGGAAAGTTTCTGATTTTTTAAAGGAAAAATCAACTGCTGGTTCTGACTGAGGGAATATAATATTGAAGATGATTGTTTTAGCCTCTCCATAAGCCTTTTTCACGTTCTAAAAATTTATTTTTATTTTATATCCCCAATTCTCATTTCATTCTCATTATCTTCTCAAAGACACCCACCCTAAGTAGTCCACGTCCTTGGATATTTGCATGTCTTTGAAAAATAGCATTGCCTTTGGTATGTTGGTATTTTCAAGTTATTTATATTGTATTATGCAATAAATCTCATTCTGTTTCTTCTTTTTTGTTTCATATGTATACATACATATGATACGTGTATGTATCTCTTCTTCATTGCACTGACTGTTAAGTTTTACTTATTCATTCTCTAGTGAAGGATGCCTCAATTGCCTCCTATTCCTCACTTTCACCAAAAAAATAAAATAAAATAAATAAATTAAAAATTCTTGTGCATGTCTTATGCCTCTGTATACTGGTTTTTCTGTGGAATTCAGCCAGTAGTGGAAATGCTGAATCTTAGGCTATATACATACCTAATTTCCATAAGAATTCCTTCCACAAAACCTACAAATGACTTCTCATCTTACTCAGAGTGTAATCCAAAGTCTTCAAATACATACAGTGCCCTTGTTATCTGCCGCCATTTATCTCTCTTACCTCATTTCCTCTTATTCTCCCCTTACTTCCTCAGATCAAGCCACCTAATCTTGCTGTTTCTTTCTCAAACACCTTAAGCATGGTCTCAATTCAGGTCTTTGTTCTTGCTGTTAACTCTGCCTAGGACACTCTTCTCCAGGATTTATCCCTCACAGGTCTTTGCTCAAATGTCTCCTTCTCAATGAAATCTTCCCTAGCAAATAAATTTTAAATTGTAACTGTTTCCTTTTCCTCTAGCCATCTCCTAACACTTTACCCTGTCTTTCTTTTCTCCATACTGTTTATCATCATCTGACATATGCTAATTTTAGGTTTGATTGTGTTATCTTCTCTCTTCACTAGATGATAAGCTTAATGAAGGCAAATATATTTATGTTTTTTCATTCACTGTTGAGTTCCCCAGCATCTAAAATCATTTCTGGCCCATTTTTAGCACTCAAAATATTTACTAATTAAAATACTGCCAGATTCACCTCTAGAATGACTATACCAGTTTTTATTACTGTGAGCAACATGAAAATTTTCATTCCCCTCATTCTAGTCAAATATTTGTTATTGCATAACTTCCTAATATTTGCCAATCTGCTCGATATTAAATGTTTGTTACTGTATTTTTGTTTTGATTTTTTCTAATTACTAGTGAAGTTGAGCATTTCCTTATATATTTGTTGGTTATTTGAATTTTCCCCTCTGTGAATGTTCAACTTATTACCTTTCCCATTTTTTTTAAATTGGGTTTCTCATTTGTAATGTTGATTAGCAAAGTTCTTTGACTCTTTGACCTTTCTAGACATTAACCTCATCAATTTTTGACATCAAAATATCTCTTACCCATCTGTTACCCATCTGATCGAAGGCATTCTTCTGTTAATTTTGTTTATGGTGTCCTTGGTGGAACAATAATAACTTATGTTCATGTATTCAGACTCATCATTTTCTGTATTATAATTAATTTTTTTTAAATTAACTTTATTGAGGTATAATTTACATATAGCAAATGCACCTTTAATGTGCACAGTTCAACAGTTTTTGACAAATAAATCACCTATGTAACCACACACAATCAAGACATAATACATGTCCATCACTTCAAAAAACTCTCTCATATCTTTTAAAGTCAGTACCTCACTCCTGGTACAGTATTAACTCATTACATCTACAAACATAGTATAATTCTTCTTCTATATCCTTTTGAGTTTTCAGATGTTTCATATGAAGCTTTAGCATTCCATTAATTCCTCAGTACCTCATAGGTTTTAATGATATTTTAAATGCTATTTTATTTTCTATTTTTTAGTAATTGTTTAATACTTATATAGAAGATCATTATCATTTTTACAGAACTCTCTTAATAATACTAATGCGTGATTTTGTAATATTTTCTTTGTAGATAGTCTTATCATCTGTGAATAACAATAGTTTTATCTTTTCTTCTCCTAACTTTATACCTTTTACTTCTTTTTCTTTTCCTATTATATTGGCCAGAGCCTCTAGTACTGTGTTGAGCAGTAACGATGATCATGGGTATCCTTGTTTTATACCTATGCATGTGAAGTTTTCCTGTTGAACATGATGTTTGATGTATTTGTTATATCCTTTATCATATTAAGGATGTTCCCTTTAACTCCTGTTATTTGATAGTTTTAAATTATAAGTAGATTTTAAACATCATGTTTTTTTCTGAATCTACTGAGATAATCACATGATTTTTGTTCTTTTCATTTAAGGTAAAAATCTTATCATATTTATGAATTAAGTTTAATACATTGTTTATTTCAGTAGGCTTAAGCTTAAATCTTTGCATCTGTGTTCATAAATAAAATGGACCTATAATTTTCTTTTATGGTGCTGCCTTTACCTGATTTTGGAATCAAGGTTCCATTTCCCACCAAATAGGACTAGGAAAAATATCTGTCCTTGTGTGCTATATAAAACAAGGATTATCTCTTCCTTGAACTCACTTGTAAATTGTCTGAGTACTTGGATTTTTTTCTGGGGGAGAGGAGGAGACATCTGTGAACAATAACAAATAATTAACCCCTCTTTCATTCAAGTCACAGAAGGAGAGGAGAAGGAGAGCAGGGTTGAAAAAATACTTGAAGAAATATGGCCCAAAACTTAATCAACTTTGGTGAGACATAAACCTGTAGGCCCAAGAGACAGTGAATCTCAAGCAAAATAAACTCCAAAACTCCATGTCAAGACACATCATAATCAAACATTTGAAAACTAAAAGCAAGGAAAATAATCTTGAAAGCAGAGAGAAATTGTGCATTACCTATACAAGAAAAATAATTTGAATGATGACAGTTTTCTCATCCATGGAGGCCATAAGGAAGTGGCAGAACATTTTTCAAGTCCTGAAAGAAAAGAACTGTCACCTCAGAATTATATATTCAGGGAAAATATCCTTCAGTAAGAAAGGTGACATAATGGCATTCTCAGAAGAAGAAAAGCAAAGAATTTGTTGTCAGCGGATCTACTTTAAAAGAATGGCTAAGGAAACTCTTCAGACAAAAAGGAAACAATAATAAAAGGAATCTGTTAGCATTAGGAATGAAACAAAAAGCAATACCAAGAGCAAATACATGTATAAATATAATGTACTCTTCTTCTCCTCTTGAGTTTTTTTTATTGTATTTGATAATTAAAATTACAACATTGTCTTATAGTTGTCTTAATGATACATTGAAAACTATATATCATGGGACTCCCCTGGCGGCACAGTGGTTAAGAATCCACCTGCCAATGCAGGGGATGTGGGTTCGATCCCTGGTCTGGGAAGAACCCACATGCCACAGAGCAACCAAGCCTGTGCACCACAACTACTGAGCTGGCACTCTAGAGCCCGTGAGCCATGACTACTGAGCCTGTGTGCCACAACTACTGAAGCCTGCACACCTAGAGCCAGTGCTCCGCAACAAGAGAAGCCACCGCAGTGAGAAGCCCACGCACCACGATGAAGAACAGCCCCTGCTTGCCGCAACTAGAGAAAGCCTGTGCACAGCAATGAAGACCCAACGCAGCCAAAAATTAATTAATTAATTTTTACAAAGACAACTATATCATGTAATAACTGTAAATGGAAAGTAGCTTTTAAAAATTGTATAAAAATTTTTTAAAATTAAAAAACTATATCATAAAGGCAAGCGGGGAAGTGAACATAAGGGTGATTATGTATTTACAATTCTATTTGAAGTGGTAAAATGTTGATACTCATAGGCTGCAAAAAAGCTATGTATGTATATTATAATTCCTGGAGCAACCATTAAAATAACTATAGAAAGAGATATACTAGAAGAACAACAGCAATGAAAAAAATGAAAACCTGTGGATAAATTAAAATAGAATTTTTTAAAAGTTCAGTTATCCCACATGAAGATAGGAGAAGGTAAACAGGAATGTAAAACAGAAGGAATAAACATAAATCAAAAAGTTAAATGGCAGGTTTAAATTGTAATATGTCAGAAAATTTATTAAAAGTGAATCTTCTAAAGATACCAAGAAAAGTGGTGGGGGAATCATGATTCAATCCTATGTTATCCGTAAGAAGCTCACTTCAAATATAATTGTAGCAGTAGATTAAAGATAAATACTAGGGAAAAACACACAAACGTAAATCAAAAGAAAGCTGAAGAGGCTATATTAGTATCCGACAAAATAAGCTTTGGAGCAAAGAAAATTACCAGAGACAAATAAAAACATCATATAATGCTAATAAGGTTAATTCACTAAGAGGACACAATCTTAAATGTATATGCACCAAAAAAATAGAGCTGCAAAATGCCTGAAGCAAAAACAGAACAGAGAAATAGAAAAATTCAAATATAGAGTTGGAGAGTTCAGAACCTCTCTCTCAGGAACTGAACCACTAGACAAAGCATGACTATAGAAGAACTGAACAATACTTTCAACTGAGATGAAAGGTTTACAAACACTCCCCCAACAAGAACAGAATACACATTATTTTCAGCTGTTCATGGAACACTCAAGTATACAGATGTATTAATTCAAAAAGATACATACACCCCCATGTTCATAGCAGCATTATTTACAATAGCCAAGATATGGAAGGAACCTAAGTGTCCACTGACAGATGAATGGATAAAGAAGATATGGGGTGTGTGTGTGTGTGTGTGTGTGTGTGTGTGTGTGTGTGTGTATGATGGAATATCACTCAGCCATAAAAAAGAAGGAAATGTTGCCATTTGCAACAAGATGAATGGATCTGCAGAGTATTACACTAAGTGGAGTAAGTCAGACAGAGAAAGACAAATACTGTATGTTATCACTTATATGTGGAATCTAAAGCTAAAACAGATGAATGAATATAACAAAACAAACAGACTCACAGGTATAGAGAACAAACTAGTGGTTGCCATTGAGGAGAGGGAAAGGAGGAGGGGCAAAATAAGGTTAGGGGTTAAGAGTTACAAATTACTATGTAGAAAATAAATAAGCTACAAGAATATATTGCACAGCACAGGAAAAATAGCCAATATTTTATAATAACTTTAAATGGAGTATAAGCTATAAAAATTTTGAATCATTATGTTTTACACCTGAACTAATATAATATTGCAGCTCAACTATACTTCAGTTAGAAAAATATAGATGTATTAGTTAAAAACGTACCATATATATACATATATATAATGTGTATTCTATGTATAGTATTATAGTATACAGCTAACACTTGAACAACATGGGTTTGAACTGCATGGGTTCTTTATATGCAGATTTTTTACTATAGTAAATACTACAATACTGCACAATCCCAAGTTAGTTGAATCAGCAGATGTGGAACCACAGATATATAGGGGTGACTATAAAGTTATACATGAATTTTCAACTGTGCAGAGGGTTGGCACCCCTAACTGCTATGCTGTTCAAGAATCAACTGTGTTTGTGTGTGTACACACTACAGGTGTGTTATAAGAAATTGACTCACACAATTATGCAATTATATAGGCTAAGAAGTTCCTCAATCTGCTGTCTGTAAGTAGGGGACCCAGGAAAACTGGTGGCCTAATTCAATCTAAGTCTAAAGGCTTGAGAATCAGGACCAGCAAGGGCAGGAGAAGGACAATGTTTCAACTCAAGCAATTAGATGGGAAGGATTGAATTCTTTCTTCTTCCACCTACTTGTTTTATTCAAGCCCTTAATGGATTGGATGATGCTCACCATCATGGAGGGCAAATCAATTTACTGAATCCATCAATTCAAATGCTAGTTTCATCCATAAACATTCTCACAGACACACGTAGAAATAATATTTAACCAAATATCTGGGCATCCCATGATCCAGTCAAGTTGATACATGAAATTAACTATTACTATAGATCATATCTTGAGTCATAAAACAAACATTAACAAATTTTAAAGAACTGAAATAATGCAAACTATGCTCTATTACTATCATAGAATCAAACTAGAAATCAGTAGAAGAAATCTAACAGGAAAATCCAAACACTTGGAAATTAAACAACATATTTCTAAATATTTCATGGCTCAAACAGAAAATCTCAAAACAAATTTAAAATTTTAAAGTATATTGAACTAAATTCAAATGAAAATATGACATTAAAATACATGGGAAGCAGCTAAAGCAGTCCTTAATGAAAATTTGTAGCACTAAATGATTATATTGCAAAAGAAAAATGTATCAAATTAATATTCTGAAAATTCACCTCAAAAATAATTTAAAAATAATAATAAACCCAAAGCAAGAGGAAGGAAGGGAATAATAAAGGGCAGAAATCGGTAAAATTTAAAACAATAGAGAAAATCAGTCAAATCTAAAATTGAATTTTTCTTAAAAATCAGTAAACTATAAACCACCAGCAAGACTGACAAATTAAAAAACATACATTACCAATATTGGTAATGTCCTCACAGACACTAAAGGGATTCTAAAATATTACAATAACTCCACACACATAAATTTGACAATTTAGATAAACTTATCTGTTATCTCAAAAATCACACACTACCAAACTCACTCAAAAGAAAATAGATAACCTGTGTTATCTATAACATTAAAGAAATTGAATTCATAATTTATAAAAAGGAAAACTACGGACAATATCCCTCTAAACAGAGATGCAAAAACTTCTCATCAAAATATTAGCAACTGAAATACAGAAATATATAATAATATAGTACTACACCATGACCAAGAGGGCTTCATTCCAGAAATACAAGATTGGTTCAATATTTGATAATCAGCCAATGTAATCCAACATATTAACAGTCTATAAAGGAGAAAAATCACATGATCATATCAGTTGATGCAGAAAAAAGCATTTGACAAATTTCAATACCATTCAGTTTTTTTTATTAAAAAACTCTCAGAAAAGTAGGAATAGAATAAAATTTTCTCAACCTGATAAAGATCTGATGTTAACCTGGAGTTAACATCATACTTAATGGTAAAAGACTGAATGCTTTCACCAATTATAATATCAACTATAAGGCAAGGCTGTCTGCTCTCATCACTTCTATTAAATATAGTACTGGATGTTTTAGTGAGTACAAAAGGCAGGAAAGGGAAATGAAAGGCACACAGATCAGAAAGGAAGAAATAAAAATTTTCCCTATTTTCAGATAACATGATTTTCTATGTGGAAAACTCCAATAACCTACCAAAAAAAACCCCAAAACAACCTCATGGAACTAATAAGGAGTCTCATAAGGTCACAGGGTCAAGGTCAACACACAAACTCAATCATATTTCAATATGTTGGCAATGAAAAATTGGAAAATAAAATTTTAAACATCATACCAATTGCAGTCACCACCAAGTGAAATACAAAGTTATAAATCCAATAAAACACATACAGAATCTCTATGTTGAAAACTACAAAATGCTAAATGAAAGAAGTCAAAAAAGATCTAAATAAATGAAAAGGTATACTATGTTCAGGGATGAGAAGACTCAACATAATAAGCATATCAGTTTTCCCCAAATTGATCTATGGGTTTAAAGCAATTTCTATCAAAAATCCCAGAAGGATTCTTTGTAGATGGAGACAAGCTGATGCTAAAATTTATATAAAAAGATAAAGAAACTACAATAAAAAAAAGCAATATTAAAAAGAAGAGTAAAGGTAGAGGAAGAACATGACTGGATTTTGACTTATTATATAGATAAAATAATCAAAACAGAGTGGTACTGGCAAAGGCACAATCACCTAGATTAATGGAGCAAAGTAAAGAATCCAAAATAGAGCCACACATATATGGCCTACTAATTTTTGACAAAATGCAAAAGCATTTCAGTGAAGGAAGGATACATTTTCAACAAATGTTGGAATAACTAAACATTCATAGGCAAAACAAAGAACCTTAACCTATAATTCACACCTTATACAAAAATTAACTCAAAACAGATCATTTATCTACATGCAACACATAAAACTATAAAACTTTTAGAGGAAAACGTTGAAGAAAATCTTTATGACTAAGGGTTAGGCAAAGAGCCCTTAGACATAACACCAAAGCCATGACCCATAAAAGACAATAAATTGTACTTCATCAAAATTTAAAGTGTTTGCTCTTTGTAAGACCCTGTTAAATGTATGAAAGACAAGTCACAGGCAAGGAGAAAATATTTGTAAATCATACATCCAACAAAGCTGTCCAGGATATCTAAAGAACTCTAAACTCAGCAGTAAGAAAACAATCCAGTTAGAAAATGGGCAAAACATTTGAACAAGCACTTCACCAGTGAAGATCCATGGATGACAAATATACACATGAAAAGATGTTCAACATCATTAGCCATTAGAAAAATGCAAATTAAAGCTCCAATAAGATATCACTATACATCTATTAGAATGGCTAAAGTAAAAAAACACTGATAACACCAAGGGCTAGTAGAACAACCGCATCTTTCATACATTTCTGGTAAAGCTACTAGAAAATGTGGCAGTTTTCTTACAAGGTTAAACGTACAATGACCACATGACCCAGCAGTCATACTCCTGGGTATTTATCCTGGAGAAATGAAAAATTATGTTTACACAAATACCTGTACACAAATGTTTATTGTACAACTTTATTTATAATAGCCCCAAACTGGAAAACACACAAATTTACTTGAACAGGTGAATGGATAAAGAAATTGGTATATTCATATCATGGAATACTGCTCAGCATAAAAGGAACAAACTATAGATACATGCAACAACTTGGATAGAACTCAAAGGTATTATGCTGATTGGGAAAAAAAGCCAATGTCAAAGATTTATACACTATATAATTTCATTTATATAATATTCTCAATGTGACAAAATTATAGTGCAAGGGAATAGATCAGTGGTTGTCAGGAAGTGAGGAAGAGGTGTGACTAATTGTAACATTAAAAAATTTCTTCATAGTGATGGAATAGTTCTGTATTCTGAGTGTGGTAAGTATTCATAAAATCTAGACATATAAAATTTCATAGAACTACACACCAAAAAACAGAAAACTAAACAAAACAAAAAGAGAAAGAAAGGGAGAGAGAGGAGAGAGAAAAAGAGAGAGAGAGAGAGAGAATGTAAAGTGGTGAAATTCAAATAAGATCTGTACTTGAGTACTAGTATTATACCAATGTCAATTTCCTGATTTTCACAATATACTATGTTATATAAGATGTTCTCATTGCAGAAAGCTGGGTGAAATTTTTTTCTACTATTTTTGCAACTTCTCATGAATCTTAAACTAGTTCAAACTAAAAATAATAATAAAAATAAATTTTAAAGTATTATTGACTTTTATGACATTTACTTCCTTGTTTCCTTCGTCATAGTAGGTTTGTGCATTTTACATTTGTTTACTGCCCTTTTAGTGAGGTTTGAGAAGTGGTACCAAACACTTTTGGTCATTCTGCCGTGTTTAACCAGCAGTCCCTCTATTCCAGTTTATTTCTTTTTCATTCTTTAAACAGCTTCTCCAGAGAGTTCATGGACTAGTTTCTCATGATATTTGTGTTTTGACATGACAATATCTATACTTTTATTTCTGTCAAGAATCAATAATTATGACCACTGAGCACCCAAACTGGAAAAACAATAAATAAGGTTAGATCCAACTTTCCTGATTTTATTTTTTGTAATAAACTTTCTTATTGAAATATAAAACTCATACAGAAAAATATACACATAAATGTGGAATTGATGACTTTTCACAGAGTGAATGCACTCATATAACCATTGTCTAGATCACGAAATCAAGCATTACACGTATCCGGAATCCCCCCTTATGCTTTGTCTGAATCAGTAGTGCTTTCCTCAAAGATTACTCTCATTACAGAGATGAGAAAATTCTAGCTCAGAAAGATGAAGAGACTTGCTTAAGCACACATAACAAATGGTAGACCTAGGATTCAAATCCAAGTCTCCTAAAGACTAAGGTTTTATTTTTCATTTCAGTACTCTTTATCCTAATATTAGCTGTATTTTCATACTTCATAAGGCTTCTTCCCAAAGTTAGTGCCAGTTGTTCATTTATATTGATGACAGTTTTAGGGGTCAGCAAATGGAGTCTGGTAAGTGGCTATTTGGTCTCCTTGCTGTACACAGAAATTTTCTGAGTTAAAATTGCATTCATTCTTTCATTCATTCATTCATTCCCATATGTTGTGAGAGAGATAAAGAATTAAACATAGTCCCTATCCACCAGAAAAGTAATTGCAAAAACTGCCGACTTTAATATAAAGTAGAATAATATGAGTACTAAATAAAAATATGGAATCACCCCCTTCCAATTTATCCTACACGTGGCCAACAAAGTTATCTTTCTAAAACACTAATCTAATCATGCCTTCCTCCCAAAGAACTTTATTCTCTTCCCATCATATATTGCCTACAGGATAAATTCCACATTCCCTTGTCTGGCATCTGACTTCTGCAGAACTCCACAGGTAGAATCCTCACCCCCAGTAGTGTTGAAACCAGATATACCTGGGTATGAATGCCATATCTATCCCTTACTAAATGTCTGGCCTTTGAACAAATGATTTACCCACTCTCAATTTCAGTGACCATATTTATAACTAGAGGTGTCTTCACAAAGCCTGTAAGGTAAAAGATAATGTACGCAATGCACTTTGCCCAGAGCTTCGCACATACTATTTTGTGAGTGGTAACTATTAGATATCAAATCATTTTGAGCTGCTTATAATTCCCCAAATTCAGTGTTATCCAACTATTACTTTTGTTTGGGATAGTCTACTCCACCTCTGCCTCTCATCATTTTCCATTTGGTTAATTTCTACCTGAAATAGCAACCCTTGAGTTTTGGTGCCCCTAGTGAGGAGACTGTCTGGAGATGCTCTCTGTTTAAGAGAAAGAAGAGAGTTTTGTAAGATCTGGAGTACCGAGTTGGAGCGTATGATGTCCTACTGAGGATTCTATTTTGTGTGAGCTCTTAAAAATACCAGATAATAGAACTTAAAAAAAAAAAAAAAAGGTAGATGTGTTTATACACCCGCATCTGGAAAGAAAAGGCACAGGGCTCTGCAATGCAAGAATTAAGCTGGTATTTGTATTTGTATTATGGTGATTGGCTTTACCTTCTCGTTTTGCATAATCTCTTTTTCAATGGTGAGGAGTGTAATTTCCCTTCAGTTCATAGAATAGTACTTGGAGAGGACAGAGAGGAAGTCTCTGCATTTTGTGAAAGAGAAAATTACCGGCACCCCTTTTGTTCCCTTAGGCAGGATTTGGATGGATTACTCATACTTAAAAAGGAAGGCGGCTTTTAACCTTAAAAAAAAAAAAAAGAAAGAAAGAAAAGAAAAAAGAAAAACTCCTTGCATTAACACAGTGCATTGACATGTTACTAAATCTAAGGAATTTTGAAGGATAAATTCCCAGACTTTATCCAAAACATGAAACAAATTCTTCAAACACAAACTGCCAAGCTCATCAACTTGTTCAGATCCCTGCAACTTTGGTCTCACCAAACTGCTCGCTTAGCTCCTTGATTGGCTGCTTTAACCCTTCCAGGCTGATTGGGTGCTGGGCAGGGGGTGGCCTGGAGGGACTGTTCAACAAGCTCAGAGCATTGGCCCCTCTTGGAAGATCAGACTTCTGGAATCGATTTGGGTCCAGAATTGCATTACCCAAGGAATGTGGAGTATGCACAGTCCTTGACGGCTTGTGAACCACACTTCCTGAAGCTGGCCACCAGCCAGAGCTGAGGCCATCAGCATCTTAAAAATGAATTCTTTCTGAGACAAAGAACAATCCACCCGATTTCTGAAATCACTGAAGTAGAAAACTTGCCTGTAAGTAACCTAAAACCTGGTTGACGTTTAGACTCCTTTGTGTTTCTAGTCGATGAGGGGATCAAATGTCACCCCAAAATGTCTTTTCCTTTCTATAGGCAGGCATTGTAAGGCACTGAATAGCCTGGGATTGTATCTTGCTGAAACTTAACTGCTCTACTCAGAAGACTGTTTCTCTGTCAAAAATATTGCCCACCAACTGCTCAAAAGACAGGACAGAAAGGACTAGATGTGGTAAGGAAAGATAAAGAGGTGGGATGATTCTCCCTCTCCAAGAACTTAAAGTCTAGGGGCAAGAGGAGACAAATATCTGTGAAGGATGCTCCAAAATCCAAAAAAGCAATAGTTTGGAGGGATGTCCTGCAGAGTTCTTTTAGGAGAGCGTGAGTTGCAGAGACATGACTAGAAATAAGGAGAACGTTCCAGCTGTTGAGAAAAGATGGGGACACAGGCTCAGAAGCAGGAGTCAGCAAAATTAGCTCTGGGTGTGCCTGGCTGAGTGGAGAAATCCTAGCCCGGGATTATGGCAAGATATGCATAGGATGGGGGGAGGTGGGGGGTGGAAAGAGAGACAGTGGGGGCTTAATTGTGCTTTATTTTTGCAAGATTATAATTATCATGTGGTTATTTTCTTACTCTCTACTTAGGCAAGGCGTATTTTCACCTGATGTCTTTCCAATGATCCTATTTCATTTCTCTCTCATGTTTGGATCATTTCCTTCAAAGTCAAAGTTATATGCTGAAAATGTGCTGTTGACCCATAAAAATCACTTTGGCTCTCAAATTCTACAATATAGGCCACCACACTAAGTAGCTGTCCTTTATCCAAGGAGAGAAGTATATCTTTTGAACCAGGTGATGCACACATGGGTCAGACTTCTGTCCCCATAGTTGAGTAATTGATTAACACTCTGCAGGCATATCTGACAGTTTTATTCCCCCACTACCAAATCCTGGCAGCTTAGATGATAATAATAGTGACGCTTTACTGTCAATGGACATTTTCACATATATTTTCTACTGAACTCCCCTTTCTATTTTTGAAGAGGTCTAAGAAAAATCTACCTGAAAGGTAAATAGCTTATATTCTGTAGTGTCAGAATTACACACCTATTCAGCCAGTTCCTCATCAAATCAATAAAAAAAGTAACATACTCAAAGCATATTAATTGAGATTCTATTGAGGCCAATCTTTCCAAGTAAACCCCTAATATTGATCCCAATGAATTGGATCACATCTTTCATGAGTGTTTTTTTTAATTTCTGCTTTTCAAAATACCACAAGAATTGTCATTTTTGACCCTGCTTCTAGACAGAGTTTAACCCATGAAATTAAGTTAGCTTGAGTATAAATTCTTTGAGGATATGGAAAATGTCTAGCACTGTCCTTTGGTGAACAAAGTAAGGAATAAGTGAGTGAGTGAATGAATGAATTTTTTAATGAAACTCTTTTTCATTAGTCAGGGATGGGCCAAATAATATGAAATGGCTGGAGACGGTAGTAAACAAAACTGGTTAAATCACTCAGTGTCTTAAGGTGGTATTAACCAGAGTGTCATAAAAAATCATCAGTCTACTTCATCAGAAATCGAGGTAATTGTAATTGTTATCATTATGGACTACTAACTAGTCCATCATGATAAAATGTAATTGTTATCATTATGGACTACTAGTTAGCCAACTGATTCGACTAACTTTCCACTGAGCAGTATATTCCAGGACTTTCAAAAGACCCCATCGTTTCACAATGTATGAAATGGGGAGCCGGCAGGAAGGGCCCCTTAAAGATAATCTGATCTAGTCCATGTGTTTAGAAGGAAAAAACAAAGGCCCAAGGAAGTGCTATAACTTGCCCAATGTCACACATTTACTACAGAGCATGCAGGGTCTCCTCCTTCCAACCCAAATAATGCTCCTTCAGCTGTTCCCGGGCTCCATGCTGTGAACCCGTGGGAAGGAAGAAGAGCCAGGCCAAGGGGAACCAAGGAACCCAGGATGCAGGACCCAAAAGGTCTTCTGAGGAAGGGCTGAGGTGGTCGTAAGTATTCAAGAGCAGTTGAGCAGTTACTGAGGGATGTTAAACTAGGGTGCAAAGAGCCAGGAGACCCTATCCAAGTGAAGTAAAATGCAAGAAAAGCTTTGTTGGTGAAAACATGGGGAGGGAACGTTGCTGAAATCCAATCAGTAACCTCCACTGCTGCAAGGATCTGCCCAAATGCAGCAACATGAGAGGAATTTGAGTTTCTTCTGCAGTTGTCTGGGAGAAGGATAAACTGGCTCATAAGAGCTCATAGCTAACATTATTGAGTGAGACGCCATGATTTCCAGTGATGCCAGAGCAAAAATAAAACTGAGGACCACAAAGAAATGACAGGGTGCTCAGATCCAAGCAGAACAAAAGGGCAGAGAATTGCCAGGAGTTGTTTTAAAAGAAAAATATCTTCACCCTGATGTCAAGGATAGAAAATCACAAAGAAAAGAATAGAGATTGTGTTAAGATTTATCTTGACATGTTACTGTGGCAGATAAAGGCAAGGAAGCAAAGAGCGCTATGAAGAAGAGGATTAAACAGTTTTCATAGCATGAAAAAATGGGGCTGAAGTGGAATGTGAGGGAAAGGTTTTCAATATCAGGCCAGAGTTTGGGAGAGAGAATGTCTCATTCCCCCACAGGGAGGAAGCAGCATTCCAAGGGGTAGGGTCAGTGGAACCCTGGGATGAGAAGTATTTCTCCCCATGATTGCCTCACCCAAACCGCTGGATGGAAATATTAAAACTCAGATTGTGCCTACAGACATAGCAGCAGAATGTAATAACCCAAAGGAGGGAAATAAGGCAAGGTGAAATGAACTGAATCAGGCAGATGGGCCCTCTTGCTACAACCATACAGTGGTGGAATTAGCGAGGGTCAAAACTCTGTAGTCATTCTGGGGCCAGGGCTGAACAATTTGGCCGAAATGGCTCAGTAACAGTTTGGTTACCATGTGTTTAGATGCAGCTTTGGTAAATTATCTGGATGTTTGGGCTACCTGAGGTCAAATATTTGGAGAATTAGAAAAATCAAAGTAATTGACAAGATTATTTTCTCTTTGGATTTCTGCCCAATGCTTTGGCATCATCATCCTTAGAGTCAAGGGGAAAAAGCATGATGAATGTAAATATACAGTTAAAAAAAAAAAGCAAAGTTATGTTACTGTTTGTCTGGGTTTTTTTTTTTTATTGCAGTACGCGGCTTCTCACTGTTGTGGCCTCTCCTGTTGCAGAGCACAGTCTCCGGACGCACAGGCTCAGCGGCCATGGCTCACGGGCCCTGCTACTCCGCAGCATGTAGGATCTTACTGGACCAGGGCACGAACCCGTGTCCCCTGCATCGGCAGGCGGACTCTCAAGCACTGCGCCACCAGGGAAGCCCTGGGGTTTTTTTTTAGCTTGATGTTACAGTATGAGTCAAAGTTATGTCTATCTGTCACAGGTAGAAGGAAGGCATTACATGAGAAATCTCCTTAAAGTAACCTTAGTGCATCTCATCTAACTGATTGATCGGAAACGGGCATATTGAGGCAGATGAATTATCCAGAGGGGATGATTTCGGCTTTATTCTTTGTGTGGGATGTGGTTGAGAGCTTAGAATTTGAAGTCAAATATACTTCAAGTCATAGTGCTCTTGTGTGTCCAAAGGCAAATTGTTTAACCTCCCTGAACCTCAGTCTATACATCTTTAAAAATGGGGCAAAAATGGCAGAACTTTATAAGATTATCAGGAGCATTCACTGAGAACACACATATGGAGCATAATATAATATGGTGCCTGGGACACAGTAGGTGCTCAGTAAATGCTAGCTGGGACGTTAACAAGGTTGGACTGAATTGAGGAAGGGAACTAATACATCTAGATGGATTTTTTTAATTTGTTTTTAACTCTGGAGTATTCTGCAGAAGACGTTTCCATCTCATACAGAACTGAGCTACATAACTTGGAAAGACCACTGCAGTTCTAAAGTTCTAAGTGTTTATTATTTCATCAGTAAATATCTGAAGTCATCACTCACCTTTCCTATCAGTTGTCCAATTATCATTAATTTGTTAATAGAGGACCGCCAACAAGTGCTGAGCAAGTGTGGGGCCACTGTGGGCACGACAGTGAAGAAGAGACTGATGAAGCATGCTCACTGTATACAGGTCAACAAATGCATAAATCAGGACACACTGAGTCATCATCTCATACGTGCATACAAGATAATGACTGTGCTCGGCACGTTGCAGTGCACTATCTGACTTACTCATAACCCTGAAATAGGTACACTCATTATCCCCACTTCACAGAAAGGGAAGCTTAGGTTTGAAGAGGTTTTCAAATTTACCGGGGGTTATATAGCTAGGAAGTAGCATAAACCCAGATTATCAAACCCTTGTTTATGCCACTACTTGCCTCTCACACTTCCACCTCCTGCCTTTTGAGAGAATAAATATCACACTGATTTTTTTTTAAATCTGTGCAGTGTTATGAACCATTTTTGTAAGGTGGAAATCAGCAAGTACTATGAATGAAGTAATGGACTGGAAAACTAGATTCTTATCATAACCTGAGCACTAAGTAGTGGACAAGCCATTTACAAGCTCTGGTCCTGTGTGTCCTCTGCTTTAAAATACAGTTGTAATGTTTTACCTGTAGAATCCATTTCATCTCCACAAATTTGCTTAGACTAAGAGCCGGTCTCATGGATTAAAAGCATCCATTTTCCTGACTGTCATAAAATGTCTAGAGGATGACTCTTTGGTATTGACTCAGAAGGACCATTAAAACAGAGCATTATCTCATTAATTTTTTTTAAAATTGTGGTATAGTTGTTTTACAATGTTCTGTTAGTTTCTACTATAGAGCCAAATGGAGTTCCCTGTGCTATACAGCAGGTTCTTATTAGTTATCTATTTTATACATATTAGTGTATATATGTCAATCCCAATCTCCCAGTTCATCCCTCCACGTTTCCCCCTTTGGTGTCCATATGTTTGTTCTCTACATCTATGTCACTGTTTCTGCCTTGCAAACCAGTTCATCTGTACCATTTTTCTAGATTCCACATATATGCATTAATATACAATATTTGTTTTTCTGACTTACTTCACTCTGTATGACAGTCTCTATGTCCATCCACGTTTCTACAAATGACCCAGTTTCATTCCTTTTTATGGCTGAGTGATATTCCATTGTATATATGTACCAGAGCTTCTTTATCCATTCGTCTGTCAATGGACATTTAGGTTGCTTCCACGACCTGGCTATTGTAAATAGTGCTGCAATGAACATTGGGGTGTATGTGTCTTTTTGAATTATCATTTTCTCTGGTTATATGCCCAGTAGTGGGATTGCTGGGTCATATGGTTATACTATTTTTAGTTTTTTAAGGAACCTCCATACTGTTCTCCATAGTGGCTGTATCAATTTGCATTCCCACGAACAGTGCAAGAGGGTTCTCTCTTCTCCACATATTCTCCAGCATTTATTATTTGTAGATTTTCTGATGATGCCCATTCTGACCAGTGTGAGGTGATACCTCACTGTAGCTTTGATTTGCATTTCTCTGATAATTAGTGATGTAGAGCAGCTTTTCATGTGCCTCCTGGCCATCTGTGTGTCTTCTTTGGAGAAATGTCTGTTTAGGTCTTCTGCCCATTGTCTGATTGGGTTGTTTGTTTTTTGATATTGAGCTGCATGAGCTGTTTATATATTTTGGAGATTAATCCATTATCTGTTGGTACATTTGCAAATATTTTCTCCCATTTTGAGGGTTGTCTTTTTGTCTTGTTTATAGTTTCCTTTGCTGTGCAAAAGCTTTTAAGTTTTATTAGGTCCCATTTGTTTATTTTTGTTTTTATTTCCATTACTCTAGGAGGTGGGTCAAAAAAGATCTTGCTGTGATTTATGTCAAAGAGTGTTCTGCCTGTGTTTTCCCTCTAAGAGTTTTATAGTGTCTGGCCTTACATTCAGGTCTTTGACCCATTTTGAGTTTATTTTTGTGTATGGTGTTAGGGAGTGTTCTAATTTCATTCTTTCACATGTAGCTGTCCAGTTTTCCCAGCATCACTTATTGAAGAGGCTCTCTTTTGTCCACTGTATATTCTTGCCTCCTTTGTCATAGATTAGGTGACCTTAGGTGCTGCATGGGTTTATCTCTGAGCTTTCTATCCTGTTCCATTGGTCTAAATGTTTGTTTTTGTGCCAGTACCATATTGTCTTGATTACTGTAGCTTTGTAGTATAGTCTGAAGTCAGGGAGCCTGATCCCTCCTGCTCCACTTTTTCCCTCAAGATTGCTTTCGCTATTTGGGGACTTTTGTGTCTCCATACAAACTTTAAGATTTTTTGTTCTAGTTCTGTGAAAAATGCCATTGGTAATTTGATAGGGATTGCATTGAATCTGTAGATTGCTTTGAGTAGTATAGTCATTTTCACAATATTGATTCTTCCAATCCAAGAACATGGTATATCTCTCCATCTGTTTGTGTCATCTTTGATCTCTTTCATCAGTGTCTTAGAGTTTTCTGACTCCTGGTCTTTTACCTCCTTAGGTAGGTTTATTCCTAGGTATTTTATTCTTTTTGTTGAAATGGTGGGTGGGATTGCTTCCTTAATTTCTTTTTCTGATCTTTTGTTGTTAGAGTATAGGAATGCAAGAGATTTCTGTGCATTAATTTTGTATTCTGCAACTTTACTCAAATTCATTGAACAGCTCTAGTAGTTTTCTGGTGGCATCGTTAGGATTGTTTATGTATATCATGTCATCAGCAAACAGTGACAATTTTACTTCTTTTCCAATTTTATTTCTTTTTCTTCTCTGATTGCCATGGCTAGGACATCCAAAACTATGTTGAATAATAGTGGTGATAGTGGACATCCTTGTTTTGTTCCTGATCTTAGAAGAAATGCTTGCAGTTTTTCACCATTGAGAATGATGTTTGCTCTGGGTTTGTCTTATATGGCCTTTATTATGTTGAGGTAGGTTCCCTCTATGCCCACTTTCTGAAGAGTTTTTGTCATAAATCGGTGTTGAATTTTGTCAAAAGCTTTTTCTGCATCTATTGAGATGATCATATGGTTTTTATCCTTCAATTTGTTATTATGGTGTATCATTGATTTGTGTATACTATAGAAAACTTGCATTCCTGGGATAAATCCCACTTGATCATGGTGTATGATTCTTTTAATGTATTGTTGGATTCTGTTTGCTAGTATTTTGCTGAGGATTTTTGCATCTATATTCATCAGTGATACTGGTCTGTAATTTTCTTTTTTTTGTAGTATCCTTGTCTGATTTTCTATCAGGGTGATGGTGGCCTTGTAGAATGAGTTTGGGAGTGTTCTTTCCTCTGCAAATTTTTGGAAGAGTTTAAGAAGGATGGGTTAGCTCTTCTCTAAATGTTTGATAGATTTCACCTGTGACGCCATCTGGTCCTGGACTTTTGTTTGCTGGGAGATTTTTAATCACAGTTTCACTTTCATTACTTGTGATTGGTCTGTTCATATTTTCTATTTCTTCCTGGTTCAGTCTTGGAAGGTTATACCTTTCTAAGAATTTGTGCATTTCTTCCAGCTTGTCCATTTTACTGGCATAGATTTGCTTGTACTAGTCTCTTATGATGCTTTGTATTTCTGCAGTATCCATCATAACTTCTCCTTTTTCATTTCTAATTTTAATGATTTGAGTCCTCTCCTCCTTTTCCTTGATGAATCTGGCTAAAGGTTTATCAATTTTGTTTATCTTCTCAAAGAACCAGCTTTTAGTTTTACTGATATTTGCTATTGTTTTCTTTGTTTCTATTTCATTTATTTCTGCTCTGATCTTGATGATTTCTTTCCTTCTACTAACTTCGGGTTTTCTTTGTTCTCCTTTCTCTCGTTCCTTTAGGTGTAAGGTTAGATTGTTTATTTGAGGTTTTTCTTGTTTTTTGAGATAGGCTTGTATTGCTATAAACTTCCCTCTTAGAACTGCTTTTGCTGCATCCCATAGGTTTTGGGTCATCATATTTTTGTTGTCATTTGTCTCTAGTTATTTTTTGATTTCCTCTTTGACTTCTTCAGTGATCTCTTGGTTATTTAGTAGCATATTGTTTAGCCTCCGTGTGTTTGTGTTTTTTACATTTTTTTCCTGTAATTTATTTCTAATCTCATAAATTTGTGGTCAGAAAAGATGCTTGATATGATTTCAATTTTCTTAATTTTACTGAGGCTTGATTCGTGACCCAAGATGTGATCTATCCTGGAGAATGTTCCGGGTGTACTTGAGAAGAAAGTGTAATCTGCTGTTTTTGGATGGAATGTCCTATAAATATGAATTAAATCTATCTGGTCTATTGTGTCATTTAAAGTTTGTGTTTCCTTAGTAATTTTCTGTCTGGATGATCTGTCCATTGGTGTAAGTGAGGTGTTAAAGTCCCCCACTATTATTGTGTTACTGTTGATTTCCTCTTTTATAGCTGTTAGCAGTTGCCTTATGTATTGAGGTGCTCCTATGTTGGATTCATATATGTTTATAATTGTTATGTCTTCTTCTTGGATTCATCCCTTGATATTATGCAGTGTCCTTCCTTGTCTCTTGTAACATTCTTTATTTTAAAGTCTATTTTATCTGATATGAGTATTGCTACTCCAGCTTTCTTTTGATTTCCATTTGCATGGAGTATATTTTTCCATTCCCTCACTTTCAGTCTGTATGTGTCCCTAGGTCTGAAGTGGGTCTCTTGTAGACAGCATATATATGGGTCTTGTTTTTATATTCATTCAGCGAGCCCGTGTCTTTTGGTTGGAGCATTTAATCCATTCACATTTAAGGTAATTATCAATATGTATGTTCCTATTAACATTTTCGTAATTGTTTTGGGTTTGTTTTTGTACGTCCTTTTCTTCTCTTGTGTTTCCCCTTAGAGAATTTCTTTTAGCATTTGTTGTAGAGCTGGTATTGTGGTGCTGAATTCTCTTCACTTTTGCTTGTCTGTAAAGCTTTTGATTTCTCCATCAAATCTGAATGAGATCCTTGCCAGGTAGAGTATTCTTGGTTGTACGTCCTTCCCTTTCATCACTTTAAATATATCATGCCACTCCCTTCTGGCTTGTAGAGTTTCTGCTGAGGAATCAGTTGTTAACCTTATGGGAATTCCTTTGCATGTTATTTGTCATTTTTCCCTTGTTGCTTTTAATAATTTTTGTCTTTAATTTTTGTCAGTTTGATTACTGTGTGTTGGCATGTTTCTCCTTGGGTTTATCCTCCCTGGGACTCTCTCTGCTTCCTGGACTTGGGTGGCTATTTCCTTTCCCATGTTAGGGAAGTTGTCGAGTATCATCTCTTCAAATATTTTCTCGGGTCCTTTCTCTCTCTCTTCTCCTTCTGGGACCCGTACAGTGTGAATGTTGGTGCATTTAATGTTGTCCCAGTGGTCTCTTAGGCTGTCTTCACTTCTTTTCATTCTTTTTTTCTTTATTCTATTCCATGGCAGTGATTTCCTCCATTCTGTCTTCCAGGTCACTTATCCATTCTTCTTCCTCAGTTATTCTGCTATTGATTCCTTTTAGTGTATTTTTCATTTCAGTTATTGTATTGCTCATCTCTGTTTGTTTGTTCTTTAATTTTTCTAGGTCTTTGTCAAACACTTCTTGCATCTTCTTGATCTTTGCCTCCATTCTTTTTCCGAGGTCCTGCATCATCTTCACTATCATTACTCTGAATTCTTTTTTCTGGAAGGTTGCCTATCTTCACTTCATTTAGTTGTTTTTCTGAGGTTTTATCTTGTTCCTTCATCTGGGACATAGTTCTCTGTCTTTTCATTTTGTCTATCTTTCTGCGATTGTGGTTTTCGTTCTGCAAGCTGCAGGGTTGTAGTTCTTGCTTCTGCAAGAAGAATTTAATGTACCAAGATCTGACACATTTCTTTTTCTCCTTGAAGCCTTGGCTTCTGGAATTTTATCCACTGTTTAGACTGGCAACACCTCTTCTCAATTCTCATTATCTCTTCCCAGTCTCACTGTGTAATCAGAGTACAGTTAAAGGAGCAATTCCATGACACAGTTCATCAGCTTTGTCTGGCCAAGGCTGAAGACTCACTTCAAGACCAAAGGCATTATGAAGTTGCTGACTACTCTACCTATGAGTGCTAGTCCTTGCTGTTCCTGAGAAACCATAGCATAATACCATTAATGGTGACACATATGATCCAGCAATCCCACTCCTGGGCATATATCTGGAGAAAACCATAATCTGAAAAGATACATGCACCACAATGTTCATTGCAGCACTATCTACAGTAGCCAAGACATGGAAGCATCCTAAATGTCCATCAACAGAGGAATGGATAAAGAAGTTTTGGTACATATATACAATGGAATATTACTCAGCCATAAAAAAGGAATGAAATCATGCCATTTGCAGCAACATGGGTGGACCTAGAGATTATCATACCAAGTGAAGTAAGTTAGTCAAAGACAAATATTATATATCACTTATATGTGGAATCTAAAAAAGTGATACAAATGAACTTATTTATAAAACAGAAACAGACTCACAGACTCTGAAGACAAACTTATTGTTACCAAATGGGGAAGGTTGGGGGTAGGGATAAATTAGGCATTTGAGATTAGCATATACATACTCCTATATATAAAATAATCAACAAGGACCTACTGTATAGCACAGGGAACTCTACTCAATATTCTGTAAGAACTCATATGGGAAAAGAATCTGAAAAAAAATGGATATATGTATAACTGAATCATTTTGCTATACACCTGAAACTAATACAACATTGAAATCAACTGTACTCCAAAATAAAATAAAAATTAACTTAAAAAAAATAGTGACCAAATCATTTGAGATTATTAAGGAGAAAAAACCCTTATTCCCAAAGTAGTCACAGGAGGAGGGAGAAGAGAGGAGTTTCTCCTAGTCAGTAATTATTGATCTCCTCCCACCAAAAAAAAAATTTTTTTTTTTTTTTTTAGTGGTTTAGGAAGTGTTAACTTCCAACCCTTAGGAATGGAGCAGGGGTGTACAAAGTAATCAGCCCAGTGGCATTATTTTTATTTCCATAAAAGTCACAGCTTTCAAATTCCCCCCAATGGAAAATTCTCTGAAGGTGACTTTTGAATACACATTAATGTTGACAAGTTGGACTGCGTGGCCTGTTGTTAGGTTAAAGTTGATGAACTGGCCCATCCCTTACACTGTCAGTGCAAAAAAGACTAACACTTATTCTTAGTATGAGGCAATTTTATGACTCTGGTAAGTGACTACGTGGAAGACCAAAATATATCACATTTTTCCCCCAAATTTTGATAATACCAAATGACTTCCCCAAGGGGTTTTCAAAGAAGGAAAACAGCGATGCCACAGATACTGCATAGAGTAAATTTGAAAGCCAATATTTCAACCATTGCCACCTCTTAGGAAGTTTACTCATTACTTTTAAAGCTATTACTGACCACTTATTTTGTGCCAGGTGATACAAAGATAGTGAATGTTATTCTTGCCTCAAGGCATTCACAGTGTGAGGAAGGAGATGGTGAAGTAATCAGACAATTCTAATTTAGAGTTGAGTACTTTCCCCACTACAACCCAATGCTCCCCCAAAGTGTTGGACAAATTCTAACTTTAGGCATCAGCTCACACCAGCTTCTTGAACAGCTGGATCTACAACTGGAAACCACAAGATTAGGGGTGAAGCTTTGTTCAGACATCTCTGTAACAGCTACTCTGGCCATCACAGGCCCCAAAAGAAGGCTAGAGCTGTGCTGGAGAGTCTGCTGCCAAAGCTTCTTGCTGACTCCATCTGTGTCATCAGCACTAACATCACACCTCCTCAGCATCTCAGGGCAGAGCCCAGTTCTGACATTTTCACACTCAGAGCCAGTCAGAAGCAGAAACTAATGTTTGTGTTGCTGACATGTCATTCTCTTTTATCCTCTGACATCAGCCAGTCCCTGTGTCTCTCCTCCAGCCCCCCTTAGTGTGGATCACAAGACACTTGAAAAACAAGACAGGAAGTAACCCTTACGTCATGGAGTCCATCCACAGGAGATGAGAAATTTGCAGGGACATATTAGGTGTGCTTATTGTCCTCATCCCATTCTTTCTGCTTTCAAATTTCTACTCCTGTCAGACCATGAATTTGATTCTTCCACATCCTTTACCCTGATGAAGAGAAGCCTGGAGAAGCTGACTTAGCTGCTCCTTTCAAGGACACTTCAGCCTTTGCCTTCAACCTGCTAGCCCTTCAGTCAGGATATCACTACTTTGCTTCCTTGTGTCCCATTAGAAGTTTCCCCTCACAGTTTCCTTCTCAAAAATAATCACCTCAGATCCCTGAAAGGCACTTTAGACCCTTGGGAATGTTTGAATGCTGAGTGCAAAGATGCAAATCACAAGAGTCTCTTTAGAAGACATTCAAGAAAAGGCATCTTCCAACTTCAAAGTATACAAAATGTTGTTCTTCCTCTTCAAGTTAAAATGCTTTCATACTTTACCAAATATGTATACAATTTCTGTGACTATTATAAAAAGAGCTCAAGTTTTATATCTATTTTGAATGCCAGTTTTAAAAATCTTCTTAACATAAAAGTAAAAATGATCAATGATCCTACCGTTCAGAGATAGTCAACATTTGCTCAAATTCTGTTTTCTTCCTATTGCCCTTTAATTGGCAGCTAGAAACTCATACTGAGGAAAAGAGGAATCAAGTACCCCAGGTTCCAAAAGAAAGCTAAAATTATTTGGAGTCAAGTACTTCCTCAGAGTTGTCTGCCCCAATCATGTCACATGCATACATACACACAACAACATGCTGTATAGACTAGTGGGTGTATAAAATGATTACTAAAAGGAAGAAAGACTTGGGTTAGGATTGAAAGAATTGACTAGAAATAAATATGGTTCACGAGCCTCACAGGGAGTGTGTGTCATTTTTTCTCCCTTTCCTTTGGGACAGAAGACCTAGTTCCCCCACCATGCCGGTAGGGGAAGCTCCAATGGCATGGATAGAGGAAGAAGGAAAAAAACAGTGCTTTGGGCTAAAACTTTGCTGTTGCTGGGGCAGGGAGGATTGGAGATGAGCATTAAATTGGAAATTAAATTGAAATTTTAAAACAAATTAAATTCACTGGATGGGACTGCATTTACTAGTAACTGAAAATGAACAGAAGTAGTATCTGTCCAAGATATTGTTAAGAGGCAAAAAAGAGACATTTGAACATTTTCAGATGAAGGGTTTTAATGCTCTTGAGGGAGCTTCTGCACATAGAAAAGATTAATTTTGGTTTAAAATTTTTGACTGATATTCAATTTATTTAACTTATAAACTCAAACACCTCATTAAGTTCAAATTATAAATCTTATGGAATCATTTGCATGTCATAAGTTTTAACAATAATTTTTAAGTGTTTATAAATAATGTTTGCTCCCATTTATTAATATGTTTGCTCCCATTTATGAATATAGTTAATTAGACACTTTAACTATGTTAAGCTAAGTTTGTAGCTGTAATATATTATGATTCCTGTCTAATACTCAGTTGTATGACTCCACAAACAGAACCTTTATGAGTACTAAATAATTCTTATACATCTTAAATAATTCTTATAATTTAAAAATATGGTGCCCCTAAAATCTTCTTATATAGCCTAATACTTTGCATAACATCTCAACTTAAACCTGCAAGTCTAAATTAATTACTCAATTATATTGCTTAAATTGAAGTTATAAGGCAATTAATCTAAGAGAAAAGTTCTATAAAACATTTTAAAGTATATGGAATGTATTATATATGCAGATTCTTTGTTATTATAAAATTATTAATATTATGGATTTTAGCCTCTTAAATATTTCGATACTTCATTTAACATTTTCCTAGGATTAAAAGATGGACCATCATTCAAGGAAGACAGTTATTTGAGGTTGCCTCCCCATGAAGCAAGACACTTTCCACCATAGCTAACTGGAGTTCCTTACAACCAGAGATCCTGGCCAGGTAGAAATTCTGGAGCCCTGGACGTCTACTGAGAACAATTCTTCTCACACACCCCAGCTATAACACAGAACCCCCTCTTTTGAAATATTATGAAAAGTTTTTCATTCTTTGACTACTCTCAGAAAAGCACATCTTTCTTTTAGACTGAAGAGTTGATTAGAATTTTCATTTTTCTTGCTCTTAATTTGTGAATATGTATTTTTCATCAAAATCTAAAGAACTTTGTGCTTGATGGCGCCCTCCAGATAAGTAAACATATTTTCTATTTATTTAATGACTATGAAGAGTTACAATCTTTCTAATTGTAGATTTGTTCATTTCTCCTAGTAGTTCTGTCCATTTTTACTTCATATATTTGTAAGACTATGTTATTAGGCACATGTGAATTGAAATTTGTTATATATTCATGGTGAATTTAAGCTCTAACAATGCCAAAGAGATGTTCTTTATCTCTGTTATTACCTTCTAAATTAAAGTATATTTTGTTGATATTAACAAAGCTATATATTTTCTACTTCTGATTTGCATTTACATGATTTACATGGTATTTCTCTTTCCAAGGTTTTAATTTAATCTTTTTTATATCATTCATTTTAGATGCTCCTCTTGTAAACAAGTGTACATTTCAATTAGTTTTAATTTGGAGAATTTAACTTGTTTCCATTTAATGTAGTCACTGATATATTTGGATTTAAACCTAACATCTTATTTTTGCTTTATTTTGCTTATTTTGTCCTTCTTGTTCTTATTTCTCTCACTCTCCTTCGTAATATTTTTTAGTAGATTACATTTTATCATTTCATTTCTTTCCCGTGTTTGGAAGTTACATACTAGATTTCTTTCCTACAAGTAGATAAGCTAACAATTAAAAATCTAAAACGAATACCTCTACCCTCCTCCGGGCAATAGAAAGGTCTGTGGACATTATAACTTTTTTCCTCAAATGTATATACTGATGTTGTAATGTTTTAAAATCTATGATTTTTTTTTGTCATGAGTCAATATTATTTTTGTTTTACACAAATTAATTTACATTTACCACATATTTACTTTTTCTTTACTCTTCTTTCTTGCATTTTAGAAATTCTATCTAAAATCAATTTCCTTTCTGCATGAAGAATACATTTTAGAATATCCTTTAGAGAAGGTGTGCCAGTGACAAAGTCAGTTTTTGTTATTTGAAAATATCTTTATTTACTTCCATCTTGAAAGATACTTTTCCTGAATAAAGTATACACAGTTGGTAGCTACTGCATAAAATTGAGAATAATATTCCACTACCTTCTGGCTTCCATTTTTGCTACTGAGAAGTCAACTTCAGACTAACTCTGAAGATCATATATCTTTTTTCTCTGTTTTTAAGATTTTTCTCTTTGTTTCTGATGTTGTGCAGTTTTACTATGATGTGTGTAGGTGTAGGAGTTTTTTATTTATTCTGTTGAGATTCATTGGGCCTTTTAAAATTGTGACTTCGTTTTTTCAGATGTTCTAAAAAATTCTCAGCAATTATCTCTTTAAATATTGCCTCTCTCCCATTTTCTCTCTTCTCCTTTTTTGGAGAGACATTAAAGTTCTTAGCCCTTCTTACTCTGTCCTAAATGTCTCTTACTCTTTCTTCTGTGTTTTCTATCTTTTTGTTGCCTAATATTGCATATTGTATAATTTCTTCTGGCCTATCTTCCAGTTTGCTAATTATTCTTTCTTCAGTTGTGGCTAATCTGTTGCTCAACCATTGAGATTTTAATTTAAGTTATGGCATTTGTATTTCTAGGAGTTTTCTACTTGGTTTTCCATCAAATTTGTGATACCATTTTTTTTATGGTATCCTATTGCTTGAAGCCATTCCAAACTTATCTTGTTTCTTGAAGTATATAAAACATGGCTCTTTTATAGGTTGTGTCTGATATTCCAATATCTCAATCTTTACATGAATTTTCCCAACTTGTTTTATTTCTGTTGGTTCTTATTCATGTCAGTTTGGTGTTTTGTTTGTTTGTTGGCTTAGTTATCTCTGACAGCCTGCTAGTCTTTGTACTTGAAAAAAATTTTGTAGGAATGATCTCAGGCCTTCTCCATAGAATATCTGCATTTTCTTCTGCCAGGTGGCCAGGAGTACCACCAGCCCAGGATCACCATATATTGTCTTCTGTGAGACTCCTCGCTTTTTGGGCTCTGGGTTTTATTTCTATACCCCACACCTCACATCAAAATAATAGTTTACATGAGCAAGGACACCCTTGGGGCAAAAGAAACCTCCATATTCAGCTTCTCTTTTTGGATTATCAATATTTAAAATTTTTTTTCATGGAAGAGTTGGTCTGCGTAACCTAGAAACAAAGACCTTTGAGTTTATTGTGATTTTTGCTTTTTTCAGTAATTACTTAGATCATACAACTCTTGAAGATATTTTCAAATATAGCCAATTGAAATCGACTTGTCACATGGCTTTAGCTGACTTAAAGCCCCAGATTATGAAGACTTTCTTCAGATATAATAAACTATAAACTATAATTGAAGGTAATAAATGGAGAAAAATGAAAGCATTTGTAGTTGTGTACCACCAAATACTACAGATGAGACAAAATGCTCCTAAAAATATATTAAATCAGGAGCATTTGTCTCATAAATTTGCTTTGAACTATTTATTTTTAATGTCTCCAAGGTATCTAATTACATAACTAAACCACAATTATTTGATTATTCAGCTTTTGTCAACCATTATATTTTCCAATTTTTCACTATAACACCTAACACTGTGTTGTATTTGTACATAAATCTCTGTGAAAATCTCTGATGTTTTTTCAATACAAATACTTTGAAATGAGATTACTTGATCAAAGAAGGTGAGCATATATGCCTCTCAATAAGCACTGCCAAATCACCCTCCAGTGAGGTGACTATAATTTTCACCTGCCAGCAACAAGACCTGAGTTTCTGTTTAAATAGTCCTTACCAACATTGATTATTATCACTGAAAAATATATTCACTTACTTATTGGAAAGATGAAAAAAAAATATTTTGTTGTTTTAATACCAATTTCTTTTATTATTATGTACTTGAACTTTCTGTCTAAGCTTATTAGCCATTGGAATTTCTTTAATAAATTATCTGTTCACTTCTTATGCTATTTCTAACTTTGAATGCTTATCATGTTCCTTACTACATTAACTTTACTAGTTAACTTACTGCAGTGCTTTATAAATTAAGTATATTGACCCATTGGCTTTCACATAATTTGCGAATACTTTTATACTTTGTCTTTCAGATTGATTTACAGTGCTTTTTCACATACAGATTTTTGTAGTTAAATATCCTAATTTTTTCCTTTATGGTTTCAATAATGATCATTGTCAGAACATTCATTGTATAATTTATTACATCAATAATTTTTGAAGACCAAGAATAAACAAAACAATCTTGAAAAAAGAACAAAGCTGGAGGACCTACACTTCTTGATTCCAAAGCATACTACAAAGCTACAGTAATCAAGACAGTGTGGTAATGGCATAAAGATAGACATATACATCAATGGAATAGAACTGAGAAGCTGGAAGTACACCCTTACAGTGAAGGCCAATTGATTTTAGACAAAGATGCTGAGATTTAAATGGGGAAATAATTGTCTTTTCAACAAATGGTTCTGAAAGAAATTAATATCTACATATAAAAGAATAAAATTGGACCTCTTCCTTACACCATACACAAAATTAACTCAAAATAGAGCTTAGACATGAATATGAGAACTGAAACTATAAAACTCTTTTTAAAAAGAGAGTAAATCTTCATGACCTTGGGTTAGGCAATGACTTTTTCAGAACAACACCAAAAGCACAGACAGCAAAAGAAAAAAAACTAGATAAAGTTAGACTTGATCAAAATTAAAAAGAAACCTTTGTGCTGCAACTGAAACCATCAAGAAAGTGAAAAGACAAACCCACAGAATGGGAGAAAATATTTGCAAGTCAGATATTTGATAAGGGACTACCACTGCATAACCACTAGGATGGCTAAATCAGAAAGACAGATAAGAATGTGAATGAAATTGGAGCTCTCATCCATTTCTAGGCAGAATTTAAAATGGGAAGGATACAACCTAAATGGGAAAATAATTTGAAAAAGAATATACACATGTATATGTATAGCTGAATCACTTTGCTGTACACTGGAAACTAATACAACATTGTTAATCAAATATACTCCAATATAAAATAAAAAGTTAAAAAAAAACGGGAAGGATGCTTTAGTCTAGAAAACTCAAAAGATGTTAAACATACGGTTACCATATGACCCAGCACTTCCACTCCTAGGTATATACTCAAGAAAGAAAAACATATGCCTACACAATGACATATATGAATATCAAAGCAGCATAAACAAAAAGTAGAAACAACCCAAATGTCCATCAACTGATAGATGGATAAACAAACTGTAGTATATCCATACAATGAAGTATTATTTGAGAGTAAAAGGAAATGAAGTACTGATACATGCTGCAACATGAATGAACTTTAAAAACATTATGCTAAGTGAAAAAAAACAGACACAAAAAATATATATTATGTGAGTCCATTTATATTAAATTCCCAGAATAGGCAAATTTATAGAGACAGAAAGTTGATTAATGATTGCCAGAGGATAGTGGGAGGTGAAATGGGGAGTGACCACTAATGGGCATGGAGTTTCTTTTTGGAGTGATGAAAAAGTTTAAAATTAGATTCTGGCAATGGTTGCAGAACTCAGTGAGTATACTAAAAACCATTGAATTCTACACTTCAAATAGTATGGTATGTGAATTGTATTTCAATAAAACTGTTAAAAAAATAAATGTTGGAAAGTAATTTGATAAACTTCTAAATCTATCCAAGATAGAAACAAACCTTTGCAAAGTGAGACTTAATTAACAAAATAAACATATCAAACCAAGATCATATTTCAATCTACTTAATGATGAAATACTGGAGGCACTCTCATTAAAAGGATAAAAAAAAGTGCACTAGAATCTGATATATTTCTGGAATATAGAACCAATGAAATAAAGCATGAAAAAGTAATGAAGTATATATTTTGACATTCTTTTTTGATGGATACAAGTTTAATTTACTATAATCAACTGAATTTCTATATACCATCAACAATCAGAAAATGATAGTTTAAAAATAGCATTAAAATAGCATCAAAAAACTCAAAACACATGAAATAGGGAAAATAGGTAACCTTACAGTTGAGAAGACTGGCAGATACTACTTCAACCAAGTGGGCAAAATTAACATTACCAGCAAAGGGAAAAATGGACATTATGTACCTCTTGATATGGTGCACAAAGAGAGAGACAAAGTTACTTTCATGGTTTTTTCTTCCCCAAATGCATAACCTACATCCAACCATGAGGAAATATCAGACAAAACCAAATCAGGGATGTTATTATCTATATATAAATTTTAATTAAAAAAAGAAATAATATAAATTCCACCCAAGTTCTTCCAAAAACAGAAGCAATGGAAATACTCTCCAACCCATGAGCCATGGCCGCTGAACCTGCGCGTCAGGAGCCTGTGCTCTGCAATGGGAGAGGCCACAACAGTGAGAGGCCCGCGTACTGCAAAATAATACATATATATATAAAGGATAATACATCATGATCAAGAGAGATTTATCTTAGAAATCCAAGACTGGCTCAATATTCAAATATAAATCTATGTAATTCACTATATCAATAGACTAAAAGGGAAAATACATGATAACCTTAAAATATGTACAAAAGGCACTTAACAAAATGCAACATTCTTTCATGATAAAAATTTTCAACAAACTAAGAAGAGAAGGAAACTTTCTTAGCCTGATAAAAGATGTTTAGCAAAAAACAAAAACAAAAAAACCTTAACGGTAACAGACTGAATGCTTTCCTCCTAAGCTTTGGAACAAGGCAAGGATATCCTCTACCACTACTCCTATTCAACATCATACTGAAGGTCCTAGCCAGTCAATAAGGTAAAAAAAAGATAAAGAAAGAAAGAAAAGGTGCATAATATTGGAAGGTAGGAACTATTTCTATTCACAGATGATATTTAAAAACTACTAGAATCAATATGTGATTTAGGAAGGTTTCAGGTTAATATTTTAAAAAAGCAATTTTATGTCTACATACTAGTAATAGATAATTGGTAATTGAATATTTTCAAAAGACCACTTACAAAATCAGCAAAAAAACCACCGTATAATACTTGGGTATAAGTGTTTCTAAAAATATGTTCTAACTCTGTTTGCTAAAAACTGAAAAACACTGTGAAAGAAATCAAATATCTAAATAAATGGAGATGTGTATCATATTCATGCATTGGAAGACCTATATTGTTAAGATTTCAATTCTCCCCAGTCATCTATAGATTCAACACACTCCCATACATCTTCAGGACATCATTTCCTTTCATTGATCAGGGAGAATGTTCACTGCAGTAATTCTTAACCTTTTTGGGGTTATATATCCTTCTAGTAAAGGATAAAAAATTTAAAGCAGAAAGGAAATAGGGAGGGTATTCTTAATGCCAGAAGACATGAGCCGGGATAACAATATGAACCATAGAGATCTGTTTAAGGAATATCAGAACTGAGCGCTTGGAGATCAACTTGCCCAATACCCTACTATTAGAAAAAAGAAAGTTGAGACAAAGAGAGCTGATGCAACTTTCTAAAAGTCATGCAGCCTCAGCATCTGTGGTACGGCTCCCCCCAGAAAGTAGTCTCCTGACTACTTATCCAATGACTTTTCCAAGGACAATAAATTACATATTTATAAAAAAATTATTTCTACCTGCATAAAATACCTTGAAGCCTGGAATCACGACTCTTTGTCACCCTGCAGCACTTGTATGCAGTAGAAAAACTATACAGTTATACTAAATTGAGTTCAAAGAAATGTATAATGAATTAGCCTATACTCAGAAATTTATACTTGCCTATTCTAAGGTGGGGTTAGTGGAATTCACTAGAAGTCTGTTTGGCCCAAGATTATCTGGATTATCTGGAACCAAGAACTTACCTGGAACCAAGAAAGTTCTCCACATCACCAATGGTAATGGATGAAAAAGGAAAAAAAAGTAATTCAGACTCACTGCTACCAAGGCATAAATCAGAGAAAATCAAGTTGAGATTTTCTTATTAGTTAAGACTCAAGGCAAGAGTCTTCAAAAAGCCTTTAAAAAAAAGAAAAAGAACCAAGTATCCCACCTCAATTTCAGAGAATTATTGGGGAGGTGTGTGTCATTTACCACCTTAATGCTTATTGAATGGTGCCAATTCAGAAGACCAGCCCTACCAGAAACTAGTACCCCTATTAAGCCCTGTCAATAAGAGAGAGCCTGATGAAAGAAGCTGTTCAGGGTCATCGCAGGGCTTGTGAAGAGGAGCTATTCCCTGCCTCATTTTAGAGGAATTTTTTCCCCCATACCCAAGAGCGAATCACTTTGTAAAGTCTGAGGGTGTTGGTAAAATAAGACAGGTATTTAATAATTCCATTGCTGGACATCTGCTTCACCAAAAAGATGTCTTTTGGGGTCCTGGATGTAGTAGAAACAAGAACTATGGAGAGATGTCAAGGCGGGAGACTACCAGTGATGAGTGGAGACAGGATTGACATCCTTTCTCAGTTTTGAAGAGATTCAGAAAATAATCCTACATGCCTGAAGGCCATAGGGATTTGAAGAAATTAAGTGCTACAATCTCTCTTCAACTGACACAGCAGGTTGAGGACAGCAGAACATCAGAGAAGTGAAGCATGGTACCACCTCCTGGGAGTCAGCAGGAAGATACGGCCAAGTCTTACGGGACATCACCAATGACCAGGAAGGAGTTCCTCATCAGTAAGGCAGGTGAGAGCAACCATCCATGTACTTAGAGTTCACAGGCAAAGAGCTACAACAGCCATCAGGACCACCCAAGGGCAAGACTGCAACATTGTCCAGTTAAAAAGGAGAGTTGTCTTCTTTTTCTCTTTCTGCTATCCCAACACCTGAGAAACTATTGCCAGGAGGAGGGAGAGGGTAGAGCTACCTGAGAGCCAGGCCACACAACCCTCACCCTCACTCCAAGACAGTGAAGTCCCAGCACTGGGTGGAGGGGAAAAGACCACTTTGGAGAGAATATGAGATGGAAGTTTTAAGATGAAAGTACTGGATTTCAGAAACAGATATCAAACCATTTAAACAGTCAAAAGCAGAAGTGGTTATAGAAGGGCCAAATAATATTAAGTGGGTTACTATCCAGGATGAAAAGAAAATTCAACATTATACAGAGGTCATTTATAGAAAATTCAAACCCTTTTAAATGTACATCTCCAACAAAATGCAATCCATCAATAAATTAGTTACATATATTAATGTATTATATATGAATGTAACCCTAAAAGATTGTTAGTTTTAACCTTCCCTAAACTCTTCATCTACCTGGTTCTTAAATAAAAATTGACCAGGGGGAAAAAAAAAATCTGGTCTCTCAAATGCTTTCATTGATCCCAGCCTCAGCTATGACTATACCTTCATTGATCCCAGCCTCAGCTATGACTAATCTCACATAAAACTTTTCATCTGGCTTCAGATGGTGCAAGTTTTATGCCTTTGACTCACCTTTCCATTTACAACCTCATTTAGCCCTTAGACCCAACATTTGACACCACTTCCCTGGATATGACCTTTTGGGTTTTTTCTTCAACTATGATTCATATTTTCCCTCCAGCTGCAGAGCCATCAATCACCCGGGGTCAGCACCTCACCTGATTTGGCTTGACATCTGGGCTTGCAGGCTAGAGTGCAACTTGTTTGCCAAAGCTCCCATTAGTTTTATCTAGTCCCGATCTAAGGAGTCACACCATGCCAGAACATAAAGAGGGCTCCTTCACCAGAGAGACATGTTTCTTGTTGTTTTTGTTTTTAGATCTTTACTGTTTGATACTCTTTCCAGCATTCAGATATTCCTGTACCTAAGGAGTCATTAGTCAGAAGGTATCACAAAGGTTTAGCCTCATTAGGACCAAGCTCTATCCAACATTGATGGCTAACAGAAACACACTCCAGTAGAAACCCTGAGTTTCACAGTTAATCAGAAAAGTCATTCAAGTTGATGATTTATAGAGACTTATCAAAAAGTACCATAAACATTAATTCTAACTAAAAGCAAATAGAAATGTAAATCTATTTACCAATCTTATAGGAGCACAACTTTTCCTTTGAGTATAGATCGGCTGATGAATGTTCTGCCTAGTTTTTTTTTTTTTTTTTTTTTAACATCTTTATTGGAGTATAATTGCTTTACAATGGTATGTTAGTTTCAGCTTCACAACAAAATGAATCAGTTATATATATACATATATTCCCATATCTCTTCCCGCTGCCTAGTTTTTATTGCATAAATAACACACCATGCATGTAGTGGGGGAGGGCGTATATAAGAACCTTCCCCTTAATTTTGCTGTGAGCTTTAAACTGCTCTTTAAAAATAAAGTCTTAATTTTTAAAGTGTATTATTTATGCAATAAATAGTTGGAATCATACAGTATTTAACCTTTTCGACTGGCTTCTTTCACTTTGTAATATGCAGTTGGAGTTCCTCCACGTCTTTTCATGGCTTGAGAGTTCATTTTCTTTTTAGTGCTGAATAATATTACATTGTTAGGGAGTAACACATTTATTTACCCACTCACCTACTGAAGAACATCTCAGTTACTTCCAAGTTTTGGCAATTACAAATCAAGTTGCAATAAACATCCATGTGCAGGTTTTTGTGTGGACACAAAGTTCTCAATTCCTTTGGGTAAATACCAAGGATCTCAGTTATTAGATGGTATGGTAGGAGTATGTTTAGTTTTATAAAACAAACAAAACACTGCTATACCATTTGGTATTCCCACCAGCTACGTATGAGAGTTCCTTTTGCTCCACATTTTGACTACCATTTATTGTCGTCAGCGTTCTGGATTTTGGCCATCCAAACAGGCGTGTAGTGGTATCTCATTATTATTTTAATTTGCATTTCCATGATGATATATGACGTGGAGCATCTTTTCATATGGTTATTTGTCATCTGTATATCTTCTTTGGTGAGGTGTCTAGTAAGGTCTTTGATCCAGTTTTTAATCAGGTTTTTGGTTTTCTTATTGTTGAGTTTTTGTATATTTTGGGTAATAGGCCTTTATCATATATGTCTTTTGAAAAAATTTTCTTTCAGTCTGTGGCTTGCCTTCTCTTTCTCTTGACATTATCTTTCACAGAGAAGACGTTTTTAATTTTAATAAAGCCCAGATTATTTTTTCTTTCACGGACTGTGCCTTTGGTGTTGTATCTAAAAAGTCATTGACATACCCAAGGTCAGATAGGTTTTCACCTATGTTATCTTCCATGAGTTTTATAGTTTTCATTTTACATTTAGGTCTGTGATCCATTTTGAGTTAATTTTTGTGAAGGGTATCAGGTCTGTGTCTAGATTTGTTTTTTCCATGTGAATGCCCAGTTGTTCCAGCTCCCTTTTGTTGAAAAGACTATCTTTGCTCCTTCGTATCACCTTTGCTTCTTTGTCAAAATTCAGTTGACTATATTTACATGGGCCTATTTGCAGGATCTGAATTCTATTTCATTGATCTATTTATCTGTTCTTTCCTCAATACCACACTGTCTTGATTACTGTAGCTTTCTAGTAGGTCTTCAAGTCTGGTAGTGTCAGTCCTCCAACTTTGTTCTTCTCCTTCGGTATTGTGTTTGCTTTTCTGGGTTTTGTCTCTCTCTAAATGTACATTGTTGATATTCACAGCATAACTTGCTGGGATTTTGATTGGGATTGCATTGAATCTATAGATCAAGTTGGGAAAAACTGACATCTTGACAATTAGCTGATTTCAAATGTTGAGCCAGTCTTGAATACCTGGGATAAATTCCACTTGTTCATGATATATAAATCTTTCAATACATTGTTAGATTTAATTTGCTAATGTTTTGCTGAGAATTTTTGCACCTATGTTCATGAGATCTATTAGTCTATAGTTTTTTGTCTTCTTGTTATGTCTGGTTTTGTTGCTAAGGTAATGCTGGCCTTATAGAGTGAGTTAGGAAATATTTCCTCTACTTTGATCCTTTGAAAGAGGTTTTAGAGAAGTTGTATCATTTCTTCTTTATGTTTGGTAGATGTTTGGTAGAATTCACCAGTGAACCCATCTGGGCCTGGGCTTTCTGTTTTGGAAGGTTATTAAGCATTAATTTAATTTTTTTTGATATAAGCTTATGCAGATTGTCTATTTCTTCTTATATGAGTTCTGGCAAATTGTGTTTTTCAAGAACTTGGTCCATTTCATCTAGGTTAGCAAATTTGTGAGATTTATGAGCATAGAGTTGTTCATAGTATTTATTTATTATTCATTTAATATCCATAGGATCTTTAGTGATGTTCCTCTTTCATTTCTGATATTATTAAGTTGTGTCCTTTCTGTTTTTTCTTAGTTAGCCTGGCTAGCAGCTTACCAATTTTATTGATCTTTCCAAAAAAGCAGCTTTTGGTTTAGTTGAATTTATCTATTGATTTCTTGTTTTCAATTTGATTGCCACTCTAATTCTTATTATTCCCTTTCTTTTCTTTACTTTGGATTTAATTTGCTCTTCTTTTTCTAGTTTTAAGGTGGAAACTTAGATTATTGATTTTAGATTTTTCTTCTTTTCTAAATATATACATCCACATATTAGAATGCTATCACTTTCCCACTAAATACTGCTGTCACTGCATCCTTATCAAAACACATTTTGATAAGTAGTATTTTTATTTTCACTTAGTTCAAAATATGTTAAAATTTCTCTTTGAGATTTCTTCTTTGACCCATGTGTTGTTTAATATCCACATATTTGGGTATTTTCCAGTTATCTTTCTGTTTCTAGTTTAATTCCATTCTGGTCTGAGACCAGACATTGTACTGGGTTGGCCAAAAAGTTTGTTCCAGTTTTTCTGTAACATGAAAATCCCGAATGAACTTTTTGGCCAACCCAATATGATTTCTATTCTTTTAAATTTATTAAGGTGCATTTTATGGCTCAGGATGTAGTCTATCTTGGTGAATGTTCCATGTGAATGTGAGAAGGATGTGTGATCTGCTGTTGCTGGTTGAAAAACAATAGACTTTTAAAGCATCATCCACAATCTCATTTTTATTTCTTTAAAGTGAAGGCGAACTTAAAGTTGTTTGTAAAGAAAGCTAAATGCAGAATTCTAGATTTTGTATCAAAATTGCTATAGCTGTCTCACCCATATGTAATCAATAGAAATCGTTTAAAATAATCTGTCTTTATTGAGTCTTCTGAAAATATTTCAATTCTGCTTTCAGATAAATAGTACTTTTTCACATTCATAGTCCACTGCTTTGTATAATATCAAATTAAATTTTATAATTATAACTCCAAGTACAACTGGAATAAATAGGTTTGGGAATAAATTCAGCTGTCTCTTACAAACAATAAATGCTGGAGAGGGTGTGGAGAAAAAGGAACCCTCCTGCACTGTCTGTGGGAATGTAAATTGATACAGCCACTATGGAGAACAGTATGGAGGTTCCTTAAAAAACTACAAATAGAACTACCATATGACCCAGCAATGCCACTACTGGGCATATACCCTGAGAAAACCATAATTCAAAAAGAGTCATGTACCACAATGTTCATTGCAACTCTATTTACAATAGCCAGGACATGGAAGCAACCAGGACATGGAAGCAACCTAAGTGTCCATCAACAGATGAATGGATAAAGAAGATGTGGCACATATATACAATGGAATATTACTCAGCCATAAAAAGAAACGAAAGTGAGTTATTTGTAGTGAGGTGGATGGACCTAGAGTCTGTCATACAGAGTGAAGTAAGTCAGAAAGAGAAAAACAAATACTGTATGCTAACACATACATGTGGAATCTAAAAAAAAAAAAAAATGGTTCTGAAGAACCTAGAGGCAGGACAGGAATAAAGATAAAGATACAGATGTAGAGAATGAACTTGAGGACACAGGGAGGGGGAAGGGTAAGCTGGCATGAAGTGAGAGAGTGGCATGGACATATATACATTACCAAATGTAAAATAGATAGCTAGTGGGAAGCAGCCACATAGCACAGGGAGATCAGCTCGGTGCTTTGTGACCTCCTACAGAGGTGAGATAGGGAGGGTGGGAGGGAGACGCAAGAGGGAGGAGATATGGGTATATATGTATATGCATAACTGATTCACTTTGTTATAAAACAGAAACTAACACGACATTGTAAAGCAATTATACTCCAATAAAGATGTTAAAAAGAAAAAAACAAGTAAAAATAGAACTACTATATAATACAGCAATCCCACTCCTGGGCATAAATCCGGAGAAAACCATAATGTGAAAAGATACATATACCACAATGTTCACTGCAGCACTATTTATAATGTGAAAAGATACATGCACCACAATGTTCACTGCAGCACTATTTATAATAGCCAAGACATGGAAACAACCTAAATGTCCATCGACAGAGGAATGGATAAAAAAGATGTGGGACATATACACAGTGCAATATTACTCAGCCATAAAAAAGAAGGAAATATTGCCATTTGCAGCAATATGGATGGACCTAGAGATTATCATACTAAGTGAAGTCAGACACAGAAAGACAAATATCATATGATATCACTCATATGTGGAATCCAATTTTTAAAAAAAGATGCAAATGAACTTATTTACGAAACAGAAACAGACTTACAGATATTGAAAACAAACATATGGTTACCAAAGGGGAAATGTTGTGGAGGGAGGGATAAGTCAGGAGCTTGGGATGAATATACACACACTACTATGTATAAGATTGATAACCACCAAGGACCTACTGTATAGTACAAGGAACTCTACCTCAATATTTTGTGATAACCCATATGAGAAAAGAATCTAAAAAAGAATGAATATGTGTATATGTATAACTGAATTACTTTGCTGTATACCTGAAACTAACAAACGTACATCAACTGTATTCCAACAAAATTAAAATATTTTTAAAAATAAATAAATTCAACTGACTCTTAGTGAACACATAATTTTTCTGAGCAAAACTGCATAGGCTTACTAGAAAGTAGACTACTAGTTACAAGTACTCACTGTGCTTTGGGCATCAGTTAGAATGTCTTACAGAGAGAATGAAGAACGTTCATTAACCCAACAAGTCAATTAAGTAAAAGAGCTCTTACTATACACAGTAACATTAATAGTGATACTTTATAAAATTCTCTATGCTAAATGATATGCTGTCATATGCATTACCAGACACACACATACAACACTCTTGGCATATCCTTTTTTCTCAAATGTTTACTCAGCGTAACAAACAACACTCAAACCAGATCGTGAATGGTTGTTTTTAGAGTTATTTCTATTCTTTTTACTTCACTTTAAATTTATTAGGATTAGGGTGTCTTTATAGCTTTGATCTTTCTCAAAACAATTTCCTGGAACTATGCCTCACTTCAAAAAGTGAGACAATTTAAGGTTTCTGCTAATTATAAGGAAATAAGAACTGATGTGGCCAAAAAAAAAAAAAGATAGTGTATTAAGAATAAAGATATGTTTAAGGAATTGTACATTTAACTTCTTAAAATCAAGGAAGTCTTCATGGAAGATGAGTGAGCTCTCTATATTAAACTTTGAGTAACATACGTCATTTATTATTTCAATAACAAGGGGGAAGGTGAGAAGAAAAGGCAGTTCCTCCAAAGTGAATGGTCTAAATAGAATACAGGTAAGTATGAGGATGTTTTAAAAGAGAGGGTTTGTGGAAAGGCAACGAGGTTAAGAAACTCAGAGAGATGGTTTAGAATCGTGCTGTAGAGCAAAACTCCAACAGTCCAGGAGGAAAATAGGGAGAACCCAAAGGCCCATTCCTGAGAGACAGATAAGTAACTCTCTCCAGAAGCCACCAACGTGGATTTTATTGGGTTTAGATTTTCTGAAGCAAACTGAGAAAGATTTATCTTTTCTGAGTCTAGTGGTTTTACGTTTTTGAAACCAAAGCCTCAAAGACAGAAAAACAGAATCGTCAGGCAGTTGGGGCCACCCAAGCAAAGGCGTGACGCCTCCAGGCCATTTATTCTGGTCATGTTTTGGGGTGTAAGACAATTGTTTGGAACGAAAACTTGGGATTCCACACCAAATGTAATGTAATATAGAAATTATTGTTAAGGGGATTTTGTTTTTATAGTGATCAAGGTCTCCAATCATTAAAAGGGTGATCAAGTGATATAATTTAGGGATTCTTTTGGCGTAATTTCTCAGTGGACTATGTGGATGTACTGTCCTTCTCTTCATAGGATATTTTAGAATTTGGTTTACTATAAAATATGAACTCTCAAGTTAATAAACAGGGTGGCATGTGGTACCACGGATTAAATATTTACCGGTAAAATACACAGCGATGAAAAGGATTTTCAAACAGGCCATAAATCAAGTGCTCTGAGCTCTGTATTAAATATTATTTTTACCAGGGAAAAAAATAAAACTTAGCCCAAGGAAAAAAGTTAACCCATTGTTGTAGCTTCCTGGGGCTGAACTTGTGAGGAGCACCAGATATTCGTTTTCAAAACCAGGTAAACGGCAGAGAGATTTTATGAAATGATTCACTTATCTGGTGAAATGAAGAATGCTAACCTCCCATCCTTCACTCAGCCATAGTTGGTTCTTTCACAGGCCTCTTCCATCTAGCCTCTCCTGTTCCACCCCCCCTTGTTTACCATCAGGAGTTCTACTGCACAGTGGTTAAGAGCACGTGTCCTACAGCCAATCTGTCTAGGTTCAAATTCTGACTCTGACAGTTCCTAGCTGTGTTACTTAATCTCTCTGTTCTTCAATGTACTCATCCACAAAATGAATAAATATATATATGGTACACGGGCCTCTCACGGTTGTGGCCTCTCCCGTTGCGGAGCACAGGCTCCGGACGCGCAGGCTCAGCGGCCATGGCTCACGGGCCCAGCCGCTCCGCGGCATGTGGGATCTTCCCGGACCGGGGCACGAACCCGTGTCCCCTGCATCGGCAGGCGGACTCTCAACCACTGTGCTACCAGGGAAGCCCCAGCTTAATTCTTTAATGAGCTTTTTTTTTAAAAAAAAATCAATGCAAACCTTCCCTAAGTGTGTATAGCCTCTTAGGCTTTTACCTCTTTTAATATCTAATTGCTTATTATGCACTATTTCAAACTGGTTCAATCTCCTAGAGAGAGAGAGAGACTTTTTTTCCAAACTGCTTTCAGCTAGATATGCCTCCGGAAAAAGCAATATATCCATAGTGAGTGCCCACCAATTTTGCATTTATGGGGAGCCTTGTATGTGCATTCCACTGAAAACTGAACACAGCTTCCAGCCTCTGGCTTCCGTGGTGAGGGAGGGAGGTGCAAAGTGTAAAGCATGTTCCCTGTGTGTTGGCTAACCCTTGGTCTGAATAGATCTGCTCTTGATAAACTTTTAGTTAAGATGGATGGATGAATAAATGGATGGATCAACATGAGAGCTGAGTGGGGGAAAAAGTCCTGCAGAACAAAAGAGGAGAGTTTGCCTCTGGAAATGATTTATTACACAAAGCAGAAGTAACTTTGGGAAGATATCTGCTTCACATTATGTGTAAGGCATAGGAAAAGACTATAAAACAAGGAGTGGAGATGAAAATCTAACGGGCAAGATGCTGGTTAGGAATATTAAGTCAAGGGAATCATTGTGGTAAGGAAGTGAGGACACAGAGAGAGAGAGGGGAGAGAGAAGGAGATGGAGAAACGGATACTGTGATTCCACTCTGCATTTTAATTCTATTTCCTTTAAGCTGAGTGCTCATGGAGAGCAGCTAAGCGATTTTCTGCAGTCTCAGACTTATGTTCCTAATTAGACTCATTTACGCAACAACATTAAGAACATGCAACCAGTGGAGGCAAGAGAAAGAAGTGGGGAGCAGTCGAAGGTCAATGCTTTGCCTGGGTAAATAAAGATAATAAGAATGGCTGCGTGTGATGCTCTCCTGTTTCCTTTATCACTGTGGAGACAAGAAACCCTACTCAACGGAATCTCAGGATCAGAGATCTTGATCAAGAATGTGTTAGACATGCTCCTGCTTCAGGATAGGGAAGCCTTCTTTTAAGTCGTATCCAAAAGATAATTTTCCTTCTAGGTCTCCAGAGAGGGAGATTCTGGTTTTAAAAACAAGTTCTGCAAACTATTCTGCCAATCATATTTCTACCTGAAATCCTATATTCCGCAGAAAGGTTTTCCCAAGAAGTGAAAACAGGGTACAGACTGGTGGCAAGATCTCTTGTAAAAATCACTGGATGGAAAGTCATAAGACCTGAATTGTACTTCCATCCTTTTCTGTTAATTTTTTCAGGGATTCTGTCCACATCACCAAACTTCTGAGGCTTGGTTTCCAGAGCCTGAAAAGGACAAGTATAAACCTTCTCACCCAAAACAAAAGTGGGAACCACAAACCAGTCACCAGGACTTTATAAGGCACAAAGCACTTTTGGTGTATATATAATCTCTTCTGAAGATGATAGATTTGAATGGTAAATAGTAAAAAGTTTCAATATTAACAGTGGAAGTTCAAGTGAGGATAGAAATTATGCAAATATGCTAGTTTGTTTCCCTCTTCAGCTCCACTTCCCACATTCTCATCCAGTGCCTCCTGCAAATTAAACTCCTATAAATGTTCAACCTTCTAACTTAATTTCAGAGTTTCCTGGATTCTTTTATGCATTCTGCATATATATCTACATGTTTCTGTTTGACCATATTAATACACGTTCCAAAGAGTTTTCCCCCAGGGGGCATAACCCATGGTCCTGTAATGACAACAGAAGTCCACGGAACCCATTGCTGAAAATGATGACCTCGATGATGAAAATGGTAACACTTTACTGAAGATGGTAACACAGAGAGATGGAATCCTGTCATTTATTTCCCAAGGGAGGTAGCTCTCCAGTAGCCTTTGTGACCTGATTTTCCAGATCTGCCATGAGGTTCCACTTAAACACACAACAGACACACACAAAGCCTCGGCGATTGCCAAATTATATTATTTTAACTGGCAAACGAAATCTGAAAGCCTTAGGCAAAAGTTTTCACAAAGCGCATTGGGGGAAACGCCAGCTTCAATGATGGTAGAAGTTTTGATTAAGGGTTTGCCCACATCTTAACTAGTCACCCTCCTTACCACCCAGAATGGTTTTTCCTTGGATGGAATTATTACTCAATGGAAAGACAAACACTGAAATTCGGAGAAGTTTTCTATGCATTGGTATTAAACCGTAAGAAATAAACCAAGAAAATGAAGAGGGAGGGGAAGCGGCTCCTTGCCCGCGGCTTCTCCTCGGTTCTACTTGATGCCATTTTATGTGCTCTCCCCTCGGCTGGGGGAGACTCCCTACCATCACTCTGACTCCTGGTAAGTTCCTCATCCATTTTCACATATCTCTTCTCTATGAAACCTGTTCCAGCTTCCTCACCACGGTCCTTTCACCGCAGCCCGCATGTCCAACCCTATCGTATAACACTGTTCATCTCACGAGGCAAGAGCGCGAGCCCTGGAGTTAAGATCCCAGGCTTCAAATCCAGGCTTACTTGGGAAGGTTACTTAACCTCGTGCCTCATCTGTAAATTGGGAAATTAACAACTGCCACCTTGGGGTGTGTTGAAGAATAAAAAGATAATCTACGTCCAGGGCTTCGTGCAGTGTGTGGGACAAAATAACCAGGCAATACAGCGCTTACTTTCATCACACTTTTTTTTATTCGGGTATATTTCGTTCACCTTTGTATCTCCAACACCTAACATGGTACCTAGCAGAGCATGGGCACTTAAAATATTTTTTTCTTTCTTTTAACAAATGAATGAATACGTACAGCGCTTCACACTTTAAAAAGAATTTTCGCATATGTGGTCTCACCAGCACCTCCCACTAACCCTCAGAGAGAAGCAAGACGGGCACAGGACCTCTCCCTGGGAGAAACACTTTTCTCTGTCTCCATGTATAACTGTCAATCATGGGGCACCTTGTGAGCTCAAGGATGATCACAGGACCAGACTGGACTAAATAAATCATTGCTGGTGATGTTGCCGTTTGAAGAAAACACAGGGGGTGCAAAACAGATGGAATGATTCCAGTCATTGGAATTACTGTGGGAAAATTTACCCACACCTGGAACTGACATTCCAGAAGCTGCCCTTATCCGGTCTTCCCTTCTCTTGAGTTTCAGTTCTTTCTAACCAATGTTATTGAGTCAAAGGATATAGGAGATAGAGCACTGAACTGGGTATCACTAGCCCTGAGTTCTAGGTCTGCCTCTGCCATTAGTAATGGTGGGCAAATCTCTTCATCTCTTTTAGTGTGAGTTTCAAAATCAATTAAATGGGAACAACACTCCCTGTTCTGCTTATGTCGTTGGGTTGTTGAAGGCACCAATGAGAGGATTTGGGCTATGAGATTTTGAAAACTGCAAAGCAAATACAAATCATTAGTATTCTCCATTTCCAGAGCAGTAGACCATTTCCTTGGTATAGAAGATTAAAAAATTAGGTTGGACCCAGCACACTTTTTCAGGAAGGGGGACCCCTTCCAGGGACCGAGAGTGGGCTCTTGTCTATCACTTGGAAGTGAATTGTCTGAGGAGACACACATGCTGACAAAACAAAAGGCTTTATCGGGAAGGGGCGCCCGGACGGAAAGTAGCAGAGTAAGGGAACCCAGGACACCTGCTCTGCCACGTGGCTCACAGTCTCAGGTTTGACGGTAATGGGGTTTGTTTCCGGGTTGTCTCTGGCCAGTCGTCTTGCTTGGCTTATATTTGGTCTGACTCAGCGTCCTTCCTGATGATGCACGCATCTCTCAGCCAAGATGGATTCCAATGCGAAGGATTCTGGGAGGTTGGCAGGACATATTATGGGCTGGCATCTCCTCCCTCCCTTTGGCCCCTCCCAAATTATTCCAGCTGGCAGTAGCTTGTTAGTTCCATGTCCTTATCAGGACCTCCCGTTGTGACATAACTCATGCCTGGCGCAGACGGGTGATTTTGGTCATTGGTTCCCTAACTCTTCCATATGCCCAATACCTAATAAGTACAGATTCTCTCTCACTCTTTCCATATTCTCACCTCGTTTCCTGAACCTTTTTGCCTTTGACCCACCTCACAGTCTCCTTCCTGACCTATTGCTGATCTCCTTGGCCCCTAACCCCTAAACACACTTCCTGTCTGTAGCCTGAAATGCTCTCCGCACCTTGGCTGACATTTGATACTGCTCCTCCAGCACTGCTGGCTTTGAACCATGAGAGTGTCAGGATCTTTGGCTTTTCTGGGTATTTTGTATGTGGCAAGGGTGGGTATACAGACCCAAGGCTCAAGCCAGGTCATAAGGTCAATGGGGAGCTGCTGCTTTGGTCATTTTGTGACCACTTTATCTTCCTTGCTCAGAACATGGTTTTTGGTTGTTTTTTTTTTTTTTTGCGGTACGCGGGCCTCTCACTGTTGTGGCCTCTCCCGTTGCGGAGCACAGGCTCCGGACGCGCAGGCTCAGCGGCCATGGCTCACGGGCCCAGCCGCTCCGCGGTATGTGGGATCTTCCCAGACCGGGGCACGAACCCGTGTCCCCTGCATCGGCAGGCGGACTCTCAACCACTGCGCCACCAGGGAAGCCCCAGAACATGTTTTTTAAAAGCATTTTCTGTTACCCAATGATAAGTCTCAATGACGAAGTTCAAAAGCCAAGCTTGGGGATAATTTGTGCTGGGAAGGGTTATTACCTTTCTCTAGCTATATTAGTTTTTGTATTGATGAGGAAACTCCCTTGAGGTCAAATCGCTGGGCTCTGTTCCCAGAGCTCAAGCCACTCATTTTCCTCTAGAAAAACTGAATGGAGAGAAAACAAATGGAGATTCCCTTCTCGTGCCTGGGGGCAAATATTTCACTGGCCATGGGGGAAGTGCTTCCTACACCCCCTGCCAAACATTCTTTTGGAACTTGCTTTGGCTTCAAGAGTTTTGCCCCATTTCTTTTGGAGCCCACAAAAGGCATCTTCTAGGTCTTGAGAGAGACAATTTGCAAGTCAGACGGAGTCCAACGGTGAGGTGGTCTCAGGAGGATAAAATCATGGGAAATTACGAAAATACAGAACGAGGGCTGAGGGAAGCCTGCTCTGGTTCCCAGGTGATTTGGTTCTGTAAGTTCTACTGATGGGTTCGGTTCCCTCAGGTAAATGAGGAAGGCAGCAGAAGCCCCGGACAAGCCAATGAAAGCAGCAGCTCCTCCCAGCCCGCAAGCCTTCCCTCCTGTGGCCTCAGGCCTGCGAGCCAGAGTTCACTTCTCCGGGATCCCCTTACAGTCCAGCCCTCCAGCTGTCTGCAGCTGCGTGCCTTCCAGCAACTCACAGCTGGCTTTGCAAAGAGAAACGGCCTCTCTCTAAGGCAGTTTACCAGAAGAGATTGCTTCAGATGTGCCATGTGTTAAAACACGATTCTAAAAGCACCATTAAACGCAATGAATTGTGATGTTACATAGAAAAGGTGCACTCTGACCAGTGCCTCACCCGTAGTAGGTGCTGGCCCAGTAAGTGGCCGATTTTTCCTTCATTTCATTTTTAAAATTATTTTTATTTTATTTATTTATTTATTTTGGCTGTGCTGCGAGGCTTGCAGGATCTGAGTTCCCCAACCAGGGATTGAACCCTGGACCCTCGGCAGTGAAAGTGCAGAATTCCAACTACTGGGCTGCCAGGGAACTCCTTTCCTTCATTTCCTTGTCTCTTCTCCTTTTTAGTCATGCTGAGATGCAGAAGAGCTGGAAATACCATAAAAGCATCTTCCCTGGTGGGGGGTGTGTGTGTGTGGGGGTGCTGCAAACAGTTCATCCCATGTGCTCATTGGTGCTTGTGTGGTGTGTACACACATGGGGGCCTGCGTGTGTGGACACTCGGGCACAGTGCCACTGAAGTTCTATGTGCGCAGGCGTAAAGCACACCTTAGTTTCCTAATATTGATCAGACCTATTCTACACTTGAAGGTCAAGACCCTGTAGGAGAAGAAAGGGTTTTGGGACTTTTCCTCCTGAAAGCCGCCTGAAGTTGAGTTTCAAGCTTTTATGAGGTAGATTGGGTTGGGTTCAAGATAATAACCCAGTTAGAAGTCCTGGTGCAAACAATAGCTCACTCGGTATTCTCTTTTCATTTAAATCAGAAGCTTTGCTTTCATGGCTGTTCTTATTGATATACTTTTCGACTTCTGGTTGCTTTGAGTATGAAGCTCACCACACCCAGGGGAATCTCTGCATAGACAACAGGGCTTCTTGTTGTTGTTTAAAATGCTTTAAAGGCTATCAACTTCCAATCTGCCTGTTTGTGAAGGTTAAGTTCATGTCTATGTGAGGCTGTTTGTTCAGTGCTCCATAACTCTGACAGTGGTGTGAAATTTTGAAACATGCGTTTATATTATACTAGTTCCTTCTACTCCTTTCCCCCATTTACTCATCCTCCTGGGACATCAAGCTATGGTTCTTTACCCTTTCTTTCTCTCTGTCCCTTCCCTCCTTCCTTCCTCTTTCCCTTCTTGCTTCCTTTTCTCCTTCCTTCTTTCCTTCCTTTCTCCCTCCCTTTCTTCTCCCTTCCTGCCTCCTCTTTCTTACTCTCCTTTATTTCCTGAGCGCTGGCTTCTGTCTCTAGGCCCAGCCTCCCTTCAGCCAGGTTATGTAACCACCAGGCAGCCTGCTCTCTGTCCCTCCACGAAACACCGCCTTCCAAACTGTGTTTTCCTTCTGATTTAACTCTTCAAAAGTAGCAGGGCTTAGGGGGACTGGGAGACCCAGGCACGAGGGAAGATTGAGACAAAAGAGCTCGTTTGCAGAGTCACAGGTATCCCAACAGTAAATCTCCCCAAAGCCCTTTTCAAATCTGGAATGATTTTCATGCAGCTGAAGAAGGTCAGGCCGCTGAGCTGTTCCTTCCTCCTTCCCTGATGCTCTCCCCTCTCCCCGCTCCTGCCCCAACCTCTCTTCCCCGCAGAGCAGAGAAACGGAGCACACAGTCACGTAAAAGAAAGAAATGGATAAAGTAGGAAAGGAGTTGAAAACCTAAAGGGAAAACAATACAATATCTTGCAATTTGGGAGTCAGGTACAGAACCCAGAAGCAATATGGTTAATATTCTCCCCGCCTTGCAAACCCTTAGTCTTTCTGAGCCCCTGGGCGCTGGCCCACTCTCCACTTGGGCTGGGAATTCTGTTATCCCTGGTCCATCCCCAGCGCAGGCAGATTTCACCTACATTCCTTTATTGCCCTGGTGGGGAGGGGGAATCAAGGGGACTCAGGGGAGGCAGGGCAGACCCCGGGGACTGTCAGACACACAACACCACTCTCTGTACCACAGCTAGGATGTTAGCCCCTTCATTCTGAAGTCTGCCCAAAGTCGCAGAGTTGAAATGTCTGAATTTAACACCACTTCCCTCACCACTCTCTCAGCCAAATGTCCTTGGCTTTTCAATAGGCCTAACCTCTATTGAATCTTGATGTTTTGCATTCTTTTTCTCTTACATATTTAACCCTCAACTTGCCCTTCTCTGACTAAAGCTTCAATTACACAAATGCCTTACTTCCTGGGAAGAGAGCCTCCCTTCCTTCCTTCTTTCCTTCCTTCCTTCTTTCTTCCCTCTCTTCCATCTTTTCTTTTTACTTATTTCAGCTTTTCAGGAGGAGGGAGGGAAAGCAATGAAGGAGCCCTTGGAAACGCTGCCCAGGGACAGGGCATTCCAGGAGTGTTTCCAATGTGGGTGGTGAGATGTGGGGAGGTGGCACAGGGGATGGCTTAGCCACTCTGTCCAGAGAACAGAATTATCTTTCCCTACGACATCCCAATTCCTTTTTGCTGTATCTGTTGAAGTAGCCTCAGAAAGCTACGATCTGATCCTTGTCCCCAGGCTTGTCCCAGGCTCTGGCACTGAACACAGTCTTCAAGTGTTGCCCCTTGAGTAGCAAAATGGGCTTATTGTCGAGTTGGCCCCTTGTGCCCTTATAAATGACCTTCTGGAGACCTTCTCTTGGCCAGTGTCTACCATGGCCAAGTCACTTCATTTACTGCCAGCTAGGACTGGTGTAAATTTTTTAAAGTTTAGATGCTTTTCATAGCTTTGCCAGCCTCGGTTTCTTTCCCCTACGAAGTCCAATGGACTTGCCAAAGGGCACAGTCTTAGTGAAGAGCAGAGCAGCAGTAAAGACTGACACACACACCAATGTTGTTTGCACACACAGGCTGTGTCTCAATGAAGACAGTGAATCAATAACTAAGTGAACCAGCAAATATGACATACCTAGGTATCTTTCCCAGAACCAGCCTTTTGTGAAATCATAGAATTGATCCAATCATTTTTTGGGTTTTTTGGTTTGTCTGTTTTTGTTTCATCATTATAAAGCTGAGTTTACTCTTTTTTTTTTTGCAGTACACGGGCCTCTCACTGTCGTGGCCTCTCCCGTTGCGGAGCACAGGCTCCGGACGCGCAGGCCCAGCGGCCACGGCCCACGGGCGCAGCCGCCCCACGGCACGCGGGATCCTCCCGGACCAGGGCACGAACCCACGCCCCCCGCATGAGCAGGTGGACTCCCAACCACTGCGCCACCAGGGAAGCCCCACGCTGAGTTTACTCTTAAACCGCAAGCTGATCTTTCTCGACCTCCATGTTTCTTGAGCAAGAAGCCCTTTCATGGGGTTTCTCTAACGAGTGTGTTACATTCCATCCTCTATGCATGCTATCAACAGTGATTATTCCTGTGCTTATTAAGAACTTTCTACGCATCATGCCAGGTACTGAGGGCTTTATATACATTAGCTTATTTAATCTGCAAATAATCCTATGAAGTGGGTACTCTACTACTTAATTTTTCAGATGTGGAAAGTGAGGCCCAAGTAGGTTATGTCATTTACCTAATGGCTATACTTGTTCACCTGTGACTTCAAGCACCTTTTGGGAAGCACAACATTCTCTTCTTTAACTTTCCATCCACCACAAAGTATATGTCATCAGCTCTGCATATGGTAGGTGCCAGGTTAATACCTATGAATATCCACTTCCCAAGAGGAAAAATTTTAAACCAAAGACCAAGAGAAAATCAAGGCAGGTTGTACTATGGTTCCTTCCAAGCTGACTGTGTTTAGATCCCCAGAAACCACTCCCAGACTTGAACAGAGTGGCAGTGATTCTGTAAGCAGCTGACAGTGAACTCTGGTGTCTCACACTTCAGATCTCAGTGCCACAACTGGGAATTCCAAACCCATGGCTATGTACTATAAATACAGACATTTATATCCTCTGTCAGCTAAAAATGTCACCTTTCTCATGACTCAAATTATGAACCTCTTGAGTTTGTGAGGAAGAAGTATCTGAATGCGGTTAGTATATCTACAGGAGCCTTCAAGTCAAGCAAATTTTGAGTGTTTAGTTTGTTCCAGGTCCCAGCACACCAATTCCATGTTAGATAGCTTCTTATGTCTAGAAACCCAGATTTCATTGGCATTAAGTCTATCTGTATTCTTGAAGTTTCTCTCTCTTTCCATCCCCGACTTCACTGGTTAGAACAATATGACCAAAAAATAAAATTACAGGCCAATATCACTGATGAACATAGACACAAAAATACTCAACAAAATACTAGCAAACCAAATCCAACAATACACTAAAAGGCTCATATACCATGATCAAGTGGAATTTATCCCAGGGATACAAGGATTCTTCAATATCCACAAATCAATCAGTGTGATATGCCACATTAACTGAAGAATAAAAACCATATGATCATCTCATTAGATGCAGAAAAAGCTTTTGATGAAATTCAACACCCTTTATGATAAAAACTCCCCAAGAAGTGGGCATAGAGGGAACTCAAAATAATAAAGGCCATATATGACAATCCCACAGCTAAGATCATATTCAACAGTGAAAAGCTTAAACCATTTCCTCCAAGGTCAGGAAGAAGACAAGGATGTCCACTCTCACCACTTTTATGCAATATAGTTTTGGAAGTCCTAGCCATGGCAATAAAAGAAGAAAAAGAGGGTTTCCCTGGTGGTGCAGTGGTTGAGAGTCCGCCTGCTGATGCAGGGGACACAGGTTCATGCCCCGATCCGGGAAGATCCCACATGCCATGGAGCGGCTAGGCCCATGAGCCATGGCCGCTGAGCCTGCACGTCCGGAGCCTGTGCTCCGCAACGGGAGAGGCCACAACAGTGAGAGGCCCGTGTACTGCAAAAAAAAAAAAGAAGAAGAAGAAGAAGAAGAAAAAGAAATAAAAGGAATCCAAATTGGAAAAGAAGAAATAAAACTGTCACTGTTTGCAGATGACGTGATACTGCACGTAGAAAATTATAAAGATGCTATCAGAAAATTACTAGAGCTCATCAGTGAATTCAGTAAAGTTGAAGGATACAAAATTAATGTACAGAAATCTCTTGCATTCTTATAGACTAACAACGAAAGATCAGAGAGAGAAATTAAGAAAACAATCCCATTTACCACCACATCAAAAAGAAAAAAATACCTAGGAATAAACCTACCTGAGGTAAAAACCTGTACTCTGAAAACTATAACACTGATGAAAGAACTCAAAGATGACACAAAGGGATGGAAAGATATACCATGTTCTTGGATTAGAAGAATCAATAGTGTCAAAATGACTATACTACCCAAGTCAATCTACAGATTCAGTGCAATCCCTATCAAACTACGAATGGCATTTTTCACAGAACTAGAGCAAAACAAAATTTACATTTGAAAAGAAAGACAAAAGACCTCAAATAGCCAAAGCAATCCTGAGAAAGAAAAACGGAGCTGGAGAAATCAGGCTCCCTGGCTTCAGAATATACTACAAGCTACCATAATCAAAACAGTATGGTACTGGCACGAAAACAGTAATATAGATCAATGGAACAGGATAGAAAGCCCAGAAATAAACCCACACACCTGTGGTCAATTAATCTATGACAAAGGAGGCAAGAATATACAATTGAGAAAAGAGCAGTATCTTCAATAAGTGGTGCTGAGAAAACTGGAAGCTACATGTAAAAAAATGAAATCAGAACACTCTCTAACACCATACACAAAAGTAAACTCGTAATGGATCAAAGACCTAAACGTAAAGCTGAATAATATAAAACTCTTAGAGGAAAACATAGGCATAACACTCTTTGATATAATCACAGTAAGATCTGTTTTGATCCACCTCCTAGAGTACTGAAAATAAAACCAAAAATAAACAAATGGGATGTAATTAAACTTAAAAGCTTTTTCACAGCAAAGAAATCATAAACAAAATGAGAAGACAATCCACAGAATGGGAGAAAATATTTTCAAACGAAGCAAATGACAAGGGATTAATCTCCAAAATATACGAATGGCTCATGCAGCTCTATGTCAAAAAACAACAACAACAAAAACAAACAACCCCATCAAAAAAATGGGCAGAAGATCTAAACAGACATTTCTTCAAAGAAGACATACAGATAGCCAAAAGCACATAAAAAGATGCTCAACATCACTAATTATCAGAGAAATACAAATCAAAACTACAGTGAGGTATCACCTCACACCAGTCAGAATGGCCATCATTAAAAAGCATGCATACAAACAATAAATGCTTGAGAAGGTGTGGAGAAAAGGGAACCCTCCTTCACTGTAGGTAAGAATGTAAATTGGTACAACCACTATTGATAATAATATGGAGGTTCCTTAAAAAACTAAGAATAGAGCTACCATATGATCCAGGAATCCCACTCTTGGGCATATATCTGGAGAAAACCATAATTTGAAAAGATAAATGCATCCCAATGTTCATTGCATCACTATTTACCAGTACAATAGCCAAGCCATGGATACAGCCTAAATGTCCATTGACAGAGGAATAAAGATGTGGTGCATATACACAATGGAATATTAATCAGCCATAAAAAAGAAGGAAATATTGCCATTTGCAGCAACATGGATGGACCTAGAGATTATCATACTAAGTGAAGTCAGAGAAAGACAAATATCACATGATATCACTCATATGTGGAATCTAATTTTTAAAAAATGATACAAATGAACTTATTTACAAAAAAGAAATAGACTCACAGATTTGGAAAACAAACTTATGGTTACCAAAGGGGATACTTGTGGGGGGTATAAATTAGGAGCTTGGGATTAACATATACGCACTATCATATGTAAAATAGATAACCAACAAGGACCTACTCTATAGTATCGATAGCACAGGGAACTATAGCACAGGGAACTCTACTCAATATTTTGTAATAACCTATATGGGTTAAAAAAATCTGAAAAAGAATGAATATATGTACATGTATAACTGAGTCACTTTGCTGTACACCTGAAACTAATAACATTGTAAATCAACTGTACTCCAATTAAAAAAAAAAAATAATATGACCAAAGAAAACACAGGGTCTAGCCAACACTCAGTGCTTCAGAGTTGAGTGGAGATCATGCTATTTTGGTCCCTGTTTTACCAGTTTGTTGGAAATTGTTAGTATATTCCTGAATTATGTCTCAGATGTCTGTTGTTGGCTCCATTTCCAGCTCAGGCTCAAAGGCAGTCCCAAGCCTAGTTCTCTAGATCAGGTGAAGGTACTTGCTGCAACCCACAGTGACAATGGTTTTACCCCTAGATGTAGTTTATTGCAAGCTGAATAACTCCAGAGCAATCTGTTGTCAGTGTCTACCAACTACCAGGCTTGGGTGCTAAGAACCCGAAAGGGCAGAGGAAAGAGGAAAGGCCTCTCTGGCAACACTCAGTTATTCCAAGAGAGACTCTTCTAAGAAATAATCAATACCAAGAGTGCCCTTTACTGGAACAAGAACCAGAAGACACAGAGGAAAGAAGAGACAAGGTGTCCTAACACACAGGAAGCTTCAAGACTAAGATGGTGGCCTGAGAAATAGGATGCACCTCCATAAAAAGACATAGGACACAAAGAAAACATGACTTTAAATAAATAAATGGCAAATTATATGCATAATTTGTCTCTCTTCTGCTCCCAGAGATGAAATCAGACCATGAGCTCAAGTATGGAGCCAGAGAGGTGAGTGGACCAAGCACATCATTTAATCACCTTGGTAAACCGTCTGGACTCTTCAGTTTGAACAACTCATATGAATGTACAACAGGGAAGAAAACAAACAAAATATTTCCTTCAAAGCAGTGACTATAATTTCACTGACCTCCAGAGCATTCTTCTAATAAGGTCACAGTGCTATGATGCTGCATTCTCTGACCTCCCCTATCCAGACTCCAGGGCTTTTTTCCATGTTCACATGGAACCTCTCTGTCATCCTTCCTTTCAACTGCTATTTATTCTGAACCTCTGGACTCCAGAAAGCTGACATTTGGGATGCAGAGTGATCTAGACCCTCATGAGTGGTTGGTTCCCATTCAATCCCAATTGAAATGTGACTTGTGCCTGCTCTCATCCCTATTGGTGGCCTGCTTCCCTGCTCACCCAACCAATGGCAAAGAGGGAGACACCATAAGTAGGTATCAAAATGGAATCTCAAGGGAAAGATGCAATGACCTTGAAGAGGAGGCCACACAAATAAGAAACTGAAACAGCTGTGATGCCAACCTAGCAAAAATGATATCAAAGGAAAGGCTGATCAAAGAGCAATCCAAGGGCTCTGAGATAAAGATGCAGAGGGGAGCATTAAAATCCCTCCTCCAGCCATGCTGGTGGATTTTACTTCCACTGAAGCACAAAGAAGACCTTTTAAAAGACCAGAACTGGAGCATGAGAACCCTGGTTAGGAGCTCAGACTCTGCCTGATTCCCAGTACTGCCTCTCACCAGCTAGGTGATCTTATAATTTGTTGAATTACAGGTTCCTGTCTGTAAAAGGGGGATAATCCTACCAACCTCAAAGGAATATTTCCACGTTTAAATGATATCATAACACGAGCACTTCTGTAGCACCTGCTATATGCCAGACATCAATAAACACGATATTTATTAAGTAACTTGCCCAAGGTCACACAGCTAGAAAGTGGCCAAGTGGTGACTGGAACCCAGGAAGGCTGGTTCCAGTCTGTGTTCTTATCTACCACACCTCTCAATACAATGCCCATAAATCACTCAGCCTGGTGCCTGGGATGTGATAATCATGTCGTACATGTCAGCTATCATTTTATTATTTTTCTTGGCATAAGAAAAAAATGCTTATCAATAGAGACTGAGGGAGGAAAGAGGCTCTGGAATGCAATACCTGGAGCTCTGCGTGCCAGAAGAGCTGTTTGGGGAGAATTCAGAAAGAACTCAAAGAAATGTGACATAGCTGCTTCCTGGAGCTGTGTCTGGCTCACACAAGTGTTCTTGGTCTAGCACCATCATCTGTTCTGTTTTCTAAGACTGACTCAGAGCTCTAAGTCTCAATGGAGAGTTGTACATGACCCTTACCTTCTCATTTTATACACGAGTAAATTGAAATCCAAGTTATATCATTTGATTATAGAAGCTTTGTAAATTGGCAACAAAACTAATACTTGAATGAAAGTCTCCTGATGCCCAGATAATGCCGTCTCCCAAACCTACAGCCGATACATATACCAGCTTTTCTAGATTTCAAAACGCCTTGCACTTTGTGTGCCTAAGTGCAGTCCTCTTGGCTAAATAAGCGATTTAATTATTGATTTGGTAAATACAATTATGACAATGATTCATCACAGGGAAGACAGTTACGCAACATCTCTCTCCATTTCCTTCTAATGGCCTACAGGGGTGGAGGCCTGGCGCTTAAATCAGAAGGTCCCTAATTACCTACCACAATCCTCTTGGTCTTCAATGGTCCTGAGGTTTGAGGACCTGTTTGCCCGTGCTGAGACCCAAAAGCTCACATCGAATTAGGTCGTTCAAGTGCTCCAGAGGGGACATGAAACACTGAAATTAGGGACCTCCTTCCACTCCCCACAAAAGATCCTTTGCCTTTAAGGACTCCTTTTAAAAGCCAGCAAGTGTTCTCTGATCCTTCTTAATAAAGTGCCCCGGCAGCAGCGCGCCCCTTCCTTGAGATCTGTGCAGTCTCATTAAATTTGATGTGTCACAGAGGGCTTGGTTCCGTGAAAGGGAGGCTATGGGAGAACTGGAGGCTGCCAGCTTTCCTAAGGAAACGTAATTCATTACGGCTTCTCAAAATGGACGCCCCTCTGGCTTCCTGCTCCATTGATTTTTTCCCCCTTTGCAAGTAACAAGTGAAGGGCCAGCTCAGCCTGCAGATTTAACCCTTATTAACAGCCGTTTAAATTAGAGATGTGGTTTGATGGAGAGACAGGAGCCTTCGTAGATCCCCACTCAAAGGAAACCGAGAAGAGATGATTAAGGGTGAAAGCACGCTAGGCCGGCGATGCGGCATCTACCCCCATCTGAGGAGAGTCTCGCGCCGCTATTAAGTAGTTTACCCAAATAATGTGTGCCTACTTTCCCCTGATTAAATATTCATGACCCACTCCTTCCTCCCCCGTCCCTTTTGAAAGAGTAATGGAGGAAGGAGGATTTGCTGCTCTACACGAAGTGACGAACAGGAGGACAATGGCAGACCACCAGCCTGCCTGACCACTGCCTCCTCAGCAGGACTGATTCAGAACATCTAGGATGATGACCTACCTGGCTGCAGGCTTCTGAGACCTCGGAGTGGAAAGACGGATGCTCTGGTGCTCCTACGTGGCCGAAGGAGAAGGAGACCCACCCGGCCTGGGAACAGATCCTGCAGAACAGAGAGCAGATTCCTCATGCAAATGCCAGCTTCACCTCAGTCTCTGGGGACCAGTGTGTGCAGGGGCCACACAAGCTAACCAGGCAGCAAAACTGCAAGGGCAAGGGCAGCGCTGTGATAAAGAGAGGGCGAAGACATCCAGGATGAGGCTGCCCATCCCAGCCTCTCTTCCCGTTTTACGTGCAGCCTCGTAATGCCTCAGATTCCCTAGGCCCCTAACCCTACGTGGTCTTAGGGGTGCCATCGTCATTGTTCCTCTGAATTTGTCCCTTAAGAGAAGAACATGGGGCATTATACCAGGTACAGCAGACAAAGCAAGACCTACCTGCCCACTGGGAAAATGAGCCATGGTAAAAGACCATCTTAGGGAAGGATGGGGACAATGTGTCCCTCAAGCAGTAAAGCCCACTCTGTTCATATCTCTGCTCCCCACTTCTGCTAACAACCCTCATCTTCAGTCTAAACATAAAGAAAATAACCCCCAGAATCAGGGTCATATCCTTTGGAAAATGGACACACGAATAACAACACAGCTGTAAAAATGAAAAGCATCAAGGTGCCTCTCTCATGTTCATACTCTATAAACTTATTTTTCTGACTTGCAGCATCTAACTCAAGGAATCTAAAGAGAAACATTCTATGACAGAAACAAAATAAGACAGGCCCAAATAAGTCCGGGGCTGACAGCACTGACATTTACATATTAAGTGAATGAGGATGTCAGCTCACTTCATTCTTATTTTACTTTCAACTGAAGTGCGTAGAAGAACTTTCGGGAGTCTAAATTTTATGAGAGCAACTCATAGTGCACAAACTTTAGTACACCCTAGTTTTGACTCTACAAAGAGTAATTCTTCCCCCCATCCCGCCCCCCAAGTCCCAAAATAGGACAGAAATATATAGAACACGTGGCAATGCCTCTCCACATCCTCCTCCATTCACCTTGGTGACGTTTAGGCAAGTTTTTCTGGGAGACTCAAAGTGTACACAGAGTTAGTTATAAATAGGGTTTTCTTCAAACTGTTTTGAAACAAAGTTTCAAAGTATTCACAGTGTCAGAGAGAGTTACTGCCAGCTTATGCTCACCATGGCATGGGGAACATCAGAAATATAGGCTTTCCACGTTTTTTACTAATTGACACCATCAGGGAAGTGCACCAAGATGAAGCATTGGGAAAATAAACTATAAATTTCCAACGTATGTCCAGTCCAGGGGCAGATGAAGGGAGGCGCATGCTGTATGAACTGCCAAGAGCTTTCAGGTTCAGAACAAGGGTCCAAGCAAGACACAGTCTTGGCAAAAGCTTGTTCCTCTTAATTTCAAATTCGCAAGTATGTGCAGGGAAATGTAATCCCTGTTTGTTTTTTTTCTGAGACACTTTCCCTTTCTAGAACATCCAAGCCCTGCTTCACAGGCACGTATCACATGAAAAAGGAGCTAGTCACGTGGAGGAAACTTTCCTGCCAAGCAAGGAAGTTACACAACGGTAAGAAGTGGTGTATTGTGAGGTGGGTACTTCAAGAGGTCTTCTGCTCATCTACACCCTGCAGTCCCACAGTGAAATACTTCTCTGGCCCCTAAAAATGTACAGAATGATAAAGATAAAAGTGGGGGGCTTCCCTGGTGGCGCAGTGGTTGAGAATCTGCCTGCTAATGCAGGGGACACGGGGTTGTGCCCTGGTCTGGGAAGATCCCACATGCCGCGGAGCAACTAGGCCCGTGAGCCACAACTACTGAGCCTGCGCATCTGGAGCCTGTGCTCCGCAACAAGAGAGGCCGCGACAGTGAGAGGCCCTCGCACTGCGATGAAGAGTGGCCCCCGCTTGCCACAACTAGAGAAAGCCCTCGCACAGAAATGAAGACCCAACACTGCCAAAACTAAAAATAAATAAATTAAAAGAAGGCTCAACCTTTAAAAAGAAAAGAAAAGTGGGGACTAGGGAAGGAAGAAAAAAACGGATACTGCTGAGCACTTAGTATGACCCAGAAGTACTTAAGAAATTGACAGGTGTTGTTCATTTCATTTTTGCAACAACTTCTATGAGGTCAATTATCTTTTTCACTTAAAGATGAAGACCCTGAGGACCAGACGGGTTGGGTGGACTTCTCCAAGGTGGTAGGGGCTGAGGGAGGACTAGGGTCACAACGTATCTAATTTTGAAGCCACTCTGTTTCCACTCTACAATAGTGTCGCCAATGGCAATGGTCTTCAGAAACCACAGAACCAAACACCATGGAGGTCACAAAACAGTGGAAACAAGAATCTTGATTCTTAGCTCAGTCTTATTTCTCATGATAGCAGAGTGTGTTTGCTCCAAAATGTTTGTGTGCTCCATTGAACTTCTAAAATGAGTCTAGCATTCTCCTGTTACAACACTTAACTCAGTATCATATGCAGTCAGGCACAAGCCATACTATACAACAGTGATGACAGTAAAGGTGGACCGTATACATATTTACTTGTGCCCAGTATACTATAAAGATCCTAGGGTTAAAAAAAAAAAAAATCCAGGGGCTTCCCTGGTGGCACAGTGGTTGAGAGTCTGCCTGCCGATGCAGGGGACGTGGGTTCGTGCCCCGGTCCGGGAAGATCCCACATGCTGCGGAGCAGCTGGGCTCGTGAGCCATGGCCGCTGAGCCTGCGCGTCCGGAGCCTGTGCTCTGCAGAGGGAGAGACGGCAACAGCGAGAGGCCCGCGTACCGCAAAAAAAAAAAAAAAAAAAAAAATCCATACAGGCAAGCCTCAGCCTGGTCTCCTAACCCCACTCACAATACCCTCCGCCTACCTTCTACCCAATAACACTATTATCATTAGAAACTAAGAAGACACTGTCAAGGCAAAAGCAGACATAAACAGATATTCACATAACACAACAGAGAAGTGGTCTGAATTCCCACAGTGAAGGTAGAACGCCTCGTCGGCAGCCTCCTTCCCTGATCACTAACACAAGTGCAAAACTTTCCCCTGGCCCCAAACTCGGTCTAACTTGTCTCCCTACTTCTAGTCTAAGCACAGAGCCCACCAACCTTATTCCCTTCCCCTGCTTTTCCTTTTAGTCACCCCCACCTACAGCTAAATCACTTTTTCATCCACGCCACATATTCCATACCATCTTTTCAACAAGTCTCTTCTTTGGCGTCCTGTGGAATCCTGCTTAATGAGCAAACTCCCACATGGCTGCAAATCCTCACGCCAGCATTCTTTCCACCTCGCTGTCAAATGGAAATGTGGCTTTCCCTTAACTGGAACTAGCTCTCAAACCCCTTTCCCGAAGCTGCTTTCTCTTTCCTGACCGCAACTCAAAAAAGGTCACACTTGCTTTCAACCTACCTTGCAGAGCGTTGTCCTGCCGCCATCGCCCGAGAGCTCTTCTCCTTGGCAAGTCTTTTCCCTCACTCCTTAATGTACGCTTCTGACCTTTAATCTGGAGCACGTGCTCTCCAGGAGCACACTGAGCTTTTATTGATGACTGATGACCTAAGCCTCTCAGCATCTCAACCTCCTCAACATCAATGACCTTCACCTCCTTTCTGTTTCTCAGCACAAAGCAGTGGCTCTCAAAGCATAGGACCACTAGCATCAGCATCACCTGAAACGTGTTAGAAATGCAAATCTCAGGCCCTGCCTAGACCTGTAGAATCAGAGTTTTCAGGGGTGGGGCTGGCAATCTGTGCTTTAACAAGCCCTCCAGGTGATTCTGATGCACAAAAGTTTGAGAAGCACTAATGCAGAGGATGACCCCACCATGGATCATGTATCAATTGGAGATTTTCAACTCTAAGACCTCTGCTTCACCAACTTGTCCTCATGTTTCCTATTCTCTCAGCCTTGTTAATCTAATATTTGCCATGGTCTGAAGATCTAAAGCCTCTTCTGGCCTCACCTTCACCCAATCTGGATCCTGGTCAGCATTTCCATGATGCCTCTAAGCTTGCAATTGCTACTAAACTGGTTTCCCCTAAATTTGGACTTTTGGCACAAGCTATGAAATTGTGCTGATTGAATCCAAGCCAGCTCTCTTATCTGGACCATCGATGCTGGTTTATAACCATAGTATTCATTTCTTTAGGGTTGGTTAATTTGTTCTTTACAATATTTCTAAAATTTATCCACTTTCTTCAATACTGACATTTCCACCTTGTCTTCCACACTTTCAGCCACTTGGCTTGACTCTTACTTTACTTAAAAACAAAGGCACCCAATCAAGTTCCCTCCATTTCTACCCACTGCTCTCCAAATCATCTCAAGAGCTGCTTCTCCCAAAGTAGAAGCGTCCTGCTCTCTTACGCTCTGAATCTTCTCCCTCATGACTCCACCAGAACCTCGCTCCTCAGGAATGCCAGTGGAATGTAGGGCCTCTAAGAAGGAAAGTTCAAGACCATTTCTTGCCAGAGGGCAGAGGAGGTTGTCAGTGATTAATAGTGTCATATGCCAGAAATAGATCCAAGATAATGAAACTGAGGAAAGGTTGTTTTGTTTGGGCCATTACTAGATAACTGGTTTCAAAATTGCTGTTTTAGTAGAGAAGTGAGGACAGAAGACAGATTGCAGGAGGTTAAGAGAATGAAGTAAGGATGTAAGGGTGTGTATGGCCCACTATTAAGAGAAATTTAGCCATGCAGCAAAAAAATGAGAGTAGAAATGTAGCTAAAGAGACTGAGGACTCAATGGACAGTCTTCTCTCCACCATTAGTGAGATCTGTGTTTGTTTTATGCAAAGGGAAAGCAGCCAGTAGAGAGGGACAGAATAAAGACACTGGAAGATGGGTTAATTAAAGGAGAAAAGTCCTGCAAGGGACACAAAAACATGGCGTAGACAGCAAAATTGGAGGGGTCTATTCATCAGGACTCCTGACTGCAAATGACAGTATATCTTCATCAACTAACTTAGGCTAAAACAGAAACAGACTGGCTCACATGACCAGCAAGAGGAGTGTAACAGGATATAACTGTACCCAGAGGCTTGATGTTTCTGGGACCACTGTCTCATCTCTGCTGCACTGTATGTAACTTCCATACTCTCTCCCATGAAGACAAGCACAGACTACACCCATTCCACAGGCTGCTCCTGCTGTATATGTTCCCAACTTTTCCACCAGAAAATAGAGCATTTCTCCTCAGCTCTGGTCAAATACCATCAAGACGGATCGGGCCAGTCTGACTTTCATGCCCAGTCCTATGGTCAGGGAAAGAGGAAGAAGCCAAAGTATTCGGATCCACAGTCCTCATGGGAAACACATGCATGGAAGAAGAGGAACTCTTCACTCTCTCACAGAAGGTATGATGCCTTGACCAACAGGCTGGGAAGAAATGAGGTACAGGAAAGACAGTGCCAATTAGCCAGGGTCAGCCCCAGATAGGAACAAAGGCATCTCTCTGACACTACGTTGGGTGTGAAGGTATATATATGTGTGTGTATGTACATTATATATAATATATACATGTATAATGTATGTACATATATAATGCATATATGGGTGTATTTGTATACTTACATATACACATGCATACATATGTACAGTTATACAGTTGAAGAGGCGTGTCACAGGCCAGGTGCTCTGAAAGCAGATGCTGAGACAGTCTGGTTTGCAAGATATTTATTGGGGATCCACACCTGTGAAAGGCAGGAAGAAGCTGTATTTGTCAGAGGACAATGTAGAACTGTAATGCGGACCTCCTTCAACCCAGAGGAGCGCTCTGGAGTGGGTGTTGCTAGTCAGAGTTGTCTTACGTCAATTAGAAATAGCTGGACCAGGGGACTTCCTTGGTGGTCCAGTGGTTAAGAATCCACCTTCCATTGCAGGGGACATGGGTTCGATCACTAGTCGGGGAACTAAGATCCCACATACTGTGGGGCAACTAAGCCTGTGCGCCACAACTACTGAGCCCTCGCACTCTAGAGCCCACGAGCCACAACTAGAGAGAAGCCTGCACGCCGCAACTAGAGAAGGCCGTGTGCCACAACAAAAGATCCCACATGCTGCAGTGAAGATCCCGTGTGCCGCCACTAGGACCTGACACAGCCAAATAAATTTAATTAATTAATTAATTTAAAAAAAAAAAAAGAAATACCTGGACCAAAGTGCCAGGGCCTTTATACACCTGTGTCGCTCACAGTCACTGGAGGTGGGCTGTCCCAGGGAAGGTATGATCTCAGGGGAGGTCATGCTCTCTATAGCTGAAGCAGAGTCAGAAGATGCTGACAGCTGAAAGCTGCTCTCTGTATTTCCCAGAACAGGGCAGCGAGCCCTTCTTTAAAGAGGGATCTCGATGGTGCATCTGCATGTGTACCGTGCAAGAGTGGAAGAATAGAAGAGCTTTAGGGCAGTGAAACTACTCTGTATGATACTGCAGTGGAGGGTAGATTTCATTATACATTTCTTCAAACACATAGAACGTACAACACCAAGAGTGAACCCTAATGGTAACTATGGACTTTGCTTTTTTGTTTTTAATTTAGTTTTATTTATTTATTTTTATACATCAGGTTCTTATCAGTTAACTCTTTTATACATACTATTGTATATCTGTCAACCCCAATCTCCCAATTCATCCCGCTACCACCCCTGCCCTGCTTTCCCCCCTTGGTGTCCATAGGTTTGTTCTCTACATCTGTGTTTCTATTTCTGCCTTGCAAACTGGTTCATCTGTACCATTTTTCTAGATTCCACATATATGCGTTTAATATACAATATTGGTTTTTCTCTTTCTGACTTACTTCACTCTGTATGAAAGTCTCTAGGTCCATGTACATCTCTGCAAATGATCCAATTTCGTTCCTTTTTACGGCTGAGTAATATTCCATTGTGTATATATACCACATCTTCTTTATTCATTCGTCTGTCGATGGGCATTTAGGTTGCTTCCATGACCTGGCTATTGTAAATAGTGCTGCAATGAACAATGAGGTGAATGTGTCTTTTGATTTATGGTTTTCTCAGGGTATATGCCCAGTAGTGGGATTGCTGGGTCATATGGTAATTCTATTTTTAGTTTTTTAAGGAACCTCCGTACTGTTCTCCATAGTGGCTGTATCAATTTACATTCCCACGAACAGTGCAAGAGGGTTCCCTTTTCTCCACACCCTCTCCAGCATATGCTGTTTGTAGATTTTTTGACTATGCCCATTCTAACCGATGTGAGGTGATACCTCATTATGACTCTTAGAGGAAAACATAAGAACGCTCTTTGACATAAATCACAGCAAGATCTTTTTTGGCCCACCTCCGAGAGTAATGGAAATAAAAACAAAAATAAACAAATGGGACCTAATGAAACTTAAAAGCTTTTGCACAGCAAAGGAAACTATAAACAAGATGAAAAGACAACCCTCAGAATGGGAGAAAATATTTGCAAATGAATCAACAGACAACGGATTAATCTCCAAAATATAAAAACAGTTTATGCAGCTCAGTATTAAAGAAAAACAACCCAATCAAAAAATGGGGAGAAGACGTAAATAGACATTTCTCTGAAGAAGACATACAGTGGCCAAGAGGCACATGAAAAGCTGCTCAACATCACTAATTATTAGAGAAATGCAAATCAAAACTACAAAGAGGTATCACCTCACACCAGTTAGAATGGGCATCATCAGAAAAGCTACAAACAACAAATGCTGGAGAAGGTGTGGAGAAAAGGGAACCCTCTTGCACTGTTGGTGGGAATGTAAATTGATAGAGCCACTATGGAGAACAGCATGGAGATTCCTTAAAAAACTACCTTATGATCCAGCAATCCCACCCCTGGGCATATATCCGGAGAAAACCATACTTCAAAAAGACACATGCACCACAATGTTCATTGCTGCACTATTTACAATAGCCGGGACATGGAAGCAACCTAAATGTCCATCGACAGAGGAATGGGTAAAGAAGACGGGTAAAGAATAATGGAATATTAGCCTTAAAAAAGAATGAAATAGTGCCATGTGCAGCAACATGGATAGACCTAGAGATTGTCATACTGAGTGAAGTCAGACAGAGAAAGACAAATATCATATGATATCGCTCATATGCGGAATTTAAAAAATGGGTACAAATGAACTTAGCTACAAAACAGAAATAGAGTCACAGAGGTAGAAAACAAATTTATGGTTACCAGGAGGAAAGGGTGGGTGGGGGAGGGATAAATTAGGAGACTGGGATTGACATATACACACTACTATATATAAAATAGATAACTAACAAGGACCTACTGTATAGCACAGGGAACTCTACTCAGTACTTGGTAATGACCTATATGGAAAAGAATGTAAAAAAGAGTGGATATAGGTATGTGTATAACTGGTTCACTTTGCTGTAAACCTGAAAGTAACACTACATTGTAAACCGACTATACTCCAATAAAAATTAAAAAAGAAAAAGCTGCTCGGCGGCTCTGCCTGAGCGTGTGCAAGAGTAGAAAGAGAAAATGAAATTAACTAAGTTCACTTACGAGAAGTTGAAACTTAGGGACAATATGGTCTGCTGCACCATCCATGGGATTGAATTATGTGTCCACTGCCATTAAGAATGAAGGGTTTATCATTTCCTAATTACTTAAACATATTATAAAAGAAATGTGTGTAAGGACCCTGTTTGATTCCTAGACAGGCCTCTGAAATATACCATGTTCAGAAGAATTTTAAATAATTTTTTAATGGTCCAGGCCCTATACAGATCACATAGAAAACCTGACCTCTGACCACTGTTGTAAATCAAAAATGATTAATTTAACCTTTCTCTCCTTCTATGTAATGATCCATGGCAGATATGGTTCTGACCACTCCTGTTCTGAGCACTTGTTAGCTCTACTCAGTCAGTAAACATTTACTGAATACCCCACTATATGCTAGATGTTAGGCTGGACCCAGTAGAAACAATGGTTATTAACACGATGTCGCTTATCTTCAAGAAAACCTCGGTTTTGTATGTGAGATAGGCCCATCATCAGTAATCACAATAAAGGGTGCCAAGTATTAAGATTATGTTCGTAGTATGTGTTCAACTAGTCAGTCATATCATACTACTATATCAGGAGAGATGGAAGAGAAGGTACATTAACTGAATGCCTACTGTTTGCTCTATATTTTATATAGGTCATCTCATTTACTCTTCACAAGAGTTCTACACAGTAGATATCACTGGCCCCACGCTCTATGGCTCAAGGAAGAAAGTCACTTACCCAGGGCTAGGTGTTTAAAAAGCCTGGACCAGGATCTCTCTCTCCAAAGCCCAGCTATTTTCCCAATAACCTGAAGCCTCCTGGGGTGCTACATTTATTTGTATATGTCTGTCTATTTGTATATGTCTGTGAGAATCTTACCTACCTCATTATTTTCCTCCTATGCCAAAGTATACTGATTAGTTGGTCAACAAATATGCATTTCATAACCAAAATGTAGTACAAGTTTCACAAAACGATGTTCCCTAGAAGAACATAATTGGCATTGAGATATTATTTGTAAGAAAAAAATGAATGAAAGAGAGACTGTATGAATGAATCAATGAAGGCGTGAATGAAGGCTGAACTTGCTTTTGGCTCAGGGCACTTGCGTTTGCTGGTCCCTGGTTGGGGACTGTCTTCCCCCACATTTTTACATGACTTGCTTCCTCAACACTCTCTTCAGTTCCCAGCTCAAGTGTCACCTTATCAGCACCACCTTCACTGGCCACCCTATGTAAATAGCAACTACCCCTCCAGCTGTCACCTCCACCTCCTGACCTGCTCCAGTTTTTTTCACAGCACTTTACCACCCCCTGACATACAGTATATTTGCCAGTTCATTCATCCTGTCCCTCCACGGGAACCCGCACCCCACGTGAGCAGAAGCCTGTTCCGCCCTGTATGCTGCTGCAGCCCCAGTGTTGTAAGTGCTCAATTAATATCTGATCCAGGAATGAACTTGACTGTTAAACACAGTCATAGAGATCAAATTCCTTCCTTACCTTTTCTCTTGTTTTGCCTGGAAAAATTAAATAATTTTATCAACGCTTTAAACAGTGCTGTGTTCCAAAAGTATCATCTTTCTGTGAAAAAGCTATGAGGTTGTCTTTTCTTTTATGTCTTTTTCCTGTGCACAGAGGATGGGGTTTTGTTGGGATATGTCACTGCTTTTTCCCATCTGCAGAAGTGGGAGATAAAACAGCGTGTCACACAGGGAGATCAGCTCGGTGCTTTGTGACCGCCTGGAGGGGTGGGATAGGGAGGGTGGGAGGGAGGGAGACGCAAGCGGGAAGAGATATGGGAATGTATGTATATATATAACTGATTCATTTTGTTGTGAAGCTGAAACTGACATACCATTGTAAAGCAATTATACTCCAATAAAGATGTTAAAAAAAAAAAAAAAAAAAAAACAGCGTGTCCAATCTCTCCTCAGTGAGCTGAAAGGTTAAAAGAAGTGCTTTCTACCCCCTAAGAGGAAGGTGTTTTGACTCTCTCCACTTCTACTTTCCTCCTCATGACTCGATTTTGGTGGTGGTTTGGAAGTTAAGTGAAAGATTGTTTTAGCCACTATAATATTGGAAGAGCGAAAAGAAACTCTGAAGGTTAATATTTACTAGCAGGACAAAAGAGTTGCAAACAGCTCAACTGGAGTTTTCCGTGTCTCCTGCGATAACTCACAATCAAAATTCTTTCACTGTAACGGAGGGCCCTTCACTATCTTATACAGGCTCTTTTTTTGTCTTAGATAATTAGAGAAAGTACTCGTTTCAAGATAGCACTGAAACATAATACCGTAATAATATTCATTGCAATGGAATTTTACCTTTATGATAATATTATCTAGTGGCAACCAATCTCATTCCCCAATTCTCTGTGTCTCTAATTACTTGGAGAAACATTCTAACATTGTGATATTTAAGGGTAGGTCCTATGTGACTAGGGTGTTAACAGACTTTAATGCAGAACCTTCGGGATTAAAATAAACGATGAGCGACTGAGTACACGCTCAAAGCTGAAATAGTAATAATACTTTATATGACACTCCACTTTTCTCACTTTTTCGTCACCACCGTCTCTGCATTAGAAAAAAGTCAGAATTGGAAATTTTCCCCAAATTACAGGAGAGATTCCAAGATCAATAACATCTTACATTCACACAGCTAGAGAAAATACGGCCAAGACTCGAGCCCGGGTCTTTGGGCTCCTATGACCTCCTCAACTGGCTCTCAACAGCCCAGAAAAATGGAAACCGTGCCATGCGCTATAGGCTCTCCCCTTCAGGATCTAATTGCTGGATCTCCAAGTCAATAACATATCACAGTTTGGACCATACTGAAAAAAGGAAGAATTTGTGGAGACAATTCAAGATGAGAGCAAAACTGGCAACTGTGACCCAGCCCAGGCCTGTGACTTCGGGGGAGAAAGCCCTGAATCACATACTGAACAGAGGGAAGAAGTCCCCAGATGAGCTAGCTGCCAGAGCAGGCTGATTTGGGGTCCGGCCAAGCATTTACTCTGAAACCCTCATGGATTATTCAGTAGTAAATCATTGTTTCTCTTCTTAAATTCTTTCTCCGCAAAGAGGAGTTATTTCCTTTATGATTAATAGTTCCCCGAAACTATTCATGTGGGTGCATTTCTTTATCGCCTCTCTCTCCTCTCTCCCTGCCCCCCTCCTCCCCCCTTTCCACATCCCACCTCCCTCTTTTCCCCTATTTCGTTCTTTTTTATCACAGCTTTTAAATCCTCATTCTTGCCTGGGATATTACTTTTTATTACTGCGTTAAAAATTACCACAAAGTTGGCATCTTAAAACAACACAAATTTATCATCTCGAAGCTTCTACATGTCTGAAGACTGGGCAGAGCATAAATTCTCTGTGCGGGGTCTCATTGGGCTGAAATCAAGGTGCCAGCTAGGGCTTCAGTTCTCATCTGAGTCGTCTTCCAAGATCACTGTTTTTTTGGAAGAATCTGTGTCCTTGAGGCCATTGGACGGAGATGCCCCTTTTCCTGCTACCTGTCAACCTAGAACTGCTTTCCCTGGCAGTTCCTTGTCATCTGCCCCCACTGTCCATTCACAACACAGTGTTTGCTTCCTTCCAGAGCAGCTGGAGTCTGTCTTTTTGACCTCCTCTTGTACAACCAGCTGGAGAAAGCTCTTTGCTTTTTAAAGGACCAATGTGATTAGGTCAGGTCATCCACTGTGCCATGTAGCATAACCTAGTCACTGGATTAAAGTCCATCAGAGTCCTAGTCCCAGCACCGATGCAGGGCATGCGTACAAGGAGCATGGGAAGTCTTGGGGACCATCTTAGAATTGCGCCTACCGTATTTAGCTTCGTACTCCATCTGTGTAGCATGTTGTACACATCAAAATGTTTTCTTTTTCTTTCCAGGACACGATTCTGCCCTCCTATTTGAACCACTCTTCATTTGTCCTCTGAGAAGCCAGTTTCTTGAATCTCCCCTTTCTCCTTCCACACTTCCCAAGCTTAGAGGGTATGATATTGTATTACTTATATTACTTCTCTCTCCTCCATAGGACTTAGCACCGTGTCTTACCAGCGAAGATGTTCATTATGTGTTTGTGGGATGAGATTGGACTGGTTCGAATCATTGCATGTCTTTGAGAAATTAGGCAGTTAGCTAGCAGACTATTTTTTTTTTACATCTTTATTGGAGTATAATTGCTTTACAATGGTGTGTTAGTTTCTGCTGTATAACAAAGTGCATCAGCTATACATACACATATATCCCCATATAGACTGCTTTATTGCACTTCCAGGCCTCAAGGACCGAGCAACAGTCATCTGAACCTCTGGCAGTCAGCTCGCTGGACTGACACTGCAGTTACCTGTCTAGGTTGCTAGGAGAGAGCTCCCAACCAACTGACGATTCTACGATTTCATCAAATGCAAGGGGCGGTCAAGAATGATCAGGGGGAAAAAGGCCTCTTTATAAAGAGTGCATTAAACTCTCTACCTCTTTTCCATTTCATGCTCACTCATTGTATTTTTTTTAATGTACTTTAAAAATCTTTTTGAAAGCAACGTCTTTTCTATTCAAGTGGAATAATGTGATTCACCCTGCACTGCCCATGGTCCCTACTGTGCTTCCAGGGGATACAGCAAAGGGCTACTTTCCTTTACAGCCTTTGATTTGTTCCTTCTACATCCTGTAATTTCCATCCACACCCAACAGCCAAGTGCTGTGTGGGGCTAATTAAACACTATAATTATCCATGAGTTATGGCCCAGAAGCAGAGAGAAAATCTAACACATGTCTGATTGTAATATCAGGTAAATACTCAAGATATGTGACTGGTGAAATGCAAAATATTCTGTTCATTTAATATTCATGATGAATAGTGAATTAGTCTAATCACATTAGCTATTCTATTCATTTATTAGGTGAGAGTGATTAGATGTGAATAACTGTGGAAAAAAACCCTCTCAAGTTGCAAAAATTAGACTTCTATAGTTTTATTATGTTTATTTTCAACTGAGGGTAATTGTCTATAGATTTCTCTGAGACTAGTCTACACCCCTCCCTTATCTTTGCCCCTTGAAAAACTGAGTGCAGATTACAAGGGTAGAGAGAGCAGATGAGACAATGCAGATCTGGCATACAAATGCTCACATAGATTGTACAAACATCTGAAAATACTGCATATCAACATTGCACTTGCAAGGATATAACCATACTATTTTTTCTTTTATTTTTTTTATTGTGGTATAATTTACATACAATAAAATGCATAAATCTTGCCACTATGGAAAACAGTATGGAGGTTGCTCAAACAGCAAAAATAGAACCACCATGTGATCCAGCAAATCCACTCCTGGGTATATATATATCCAAATAAAATGAAAACACTAATTCGAAAAGATATGTGCACCCCAGTGTCCACAGAAGCATTATTTATAAGAGCTAAGATACGGAAGCAACTTAAGTGTCCTCAACAGATGAATGGATAAAGAAGATGTAAAAAAAAAAAAACAGAAATGAGAAGAAAACCAAAAAAAGAGGTGATATATGTATACATATAGCTGATTCACTTTGCTGTACAGTATAAACTAACACAATATTGTAAAGCAACTATACCCCAATAAAAATTTAAAAAAAAAGAAACTAGAAAAAAATACACACACACACACAATGGAATGTTACTCAGCCATTAAAAAAATGAAATTCTGCCATTTGCAACAATATGGATGGACCTAGAGGGTATTGAGCTTAGTGAAATAAGTCAGACAGAGAAAGACAAATAGTGTCTGTTATCACTTATATGTGGAATCTAAAAAATAAGACAAACAAATATAACAAGACAGAAACAGACTCACAGTTACAGAAAACAAACTAGTGGTTACCAGTGGGGAGAGGGAAGGGGGAGGGACAAGATAGGGGCAGGAATTAAGAGATGCAAACTACCATGTATAAAATAAATAAGCAACAAGGATATATTGTACAGCACAGGGAAATATACTTTTTTTTATTCTCAAGAAGAAAAAAACCCACTATATTTATTTAGTTTAACATTTACCCAGATCTAAAGAAAAAGATTTCAAAAGATAACCTAGGACATATACCTACGCATGCACCCCCTGACCCAGATAACCTAAAAGAAAAAAATAAGGGCAAAGTTCTGTCCAACAGATAAATTTATCTTCGCTTCTGGAAGATGTTTCCACGTCCTCTCCCTCTTGCAGCCTCTTGGGCCTTCAGAATAGCAGCATTTCCCCGACCGGCCCTGAGCCTTGGGTTTATTTTTCATGCTCTTTAACATGGGTGCGTTTTTCAGCACATTAGGCAAAATCGGAAAGCGGATCTTGCTGCCATGGATGTACACCTGCTCCAGCTGTGCCACTCGGCCATCTCTGTACGTGACTGTGATGTCGGACATCCGGCAGTTCATGTTGTCCTCGGCTTCAATGAGCTTCCCTCGATACACCTCACCAGTGTTCATCTCCCATGTCACGATGTGACCCTCAGCCTCATGTAGGACTTTAATCGCATGCCAACAGACATCTCGGCAGGAAGAGAGTTCGGCTCTGGTCTCCTCTTCCTTTCTGGTGGGGAGGTGACTCTCGCGACTGTGAAGGCGTGAGGCGAGTGAATGGCGGGTCCTGCCTAGACATTATTTTGCACTAACTTTAAATGGAGCATAATCTATAAAAATATTGAATCACTGGGTTGTACACCTGAAACTAATATGATATTATAAATCAACTATATTCAATAAAAAAATAAAACTTAAGTGTACAGCTCAATGAATTTTTACCTAAATAGATACCCGTATAAGATATAGTTCAAGATCGACATTTCCTAGAAATGTTCCCTTGTTCCCCTTCTCAGCCAATACCTACCGCCTCCCCAGAGGTAACGACTATTCTAACTTCTATCTCCATACACTGGGTTAGCCAGTTCCTAACTTCATCCAAATGGAATCATATAGTCCCATAATACTTTTTAAAGAACTGTATGTATAAAGTCATTTTAATAGAGAAAAGCAAAACAAAGGGGAAAATCTATTATCCCACCACCACCACCACCAAAAGTGAAAAAAAGAAAACCTTCAAGATTAAAACAATTGATATATACATATCATTAAATATTTCAGACACAACAGAAAACGATTTGGGAAAGCCTTCACTTTTCAAGAGTTGTCTATTACTAAGCAAACCCTGCTGGATCTTCCCCATTGGTTCCTTCAGATCCCCTCTCCATCCTTCTGCAGCCTTCTCTGGGCCCCTGGAGGCTGGCCTTTGTGGGCTACATCAATGACTCCTGGCTACCTTGTGTCTACCTGGGAACTGAAAAGGATAGCACTAGCCATAGATGGGAGGGCAGCAGTGAGCTAGGCGGGCATGGTCATTCCCCTGACTCTCCCTGCTTCACCTCAGGCAGCCTCTCCTAAAGCTAGCTGCTCTCCCCAAGAGTAGGAATGGCCTTTCCCCTTGCCTCTTAGGCCACGCTGGTTACACTTCCCAGCTTGGGCTTGCCGCTGATTGCTTCAGCACCTCTGGGTTGCTTTCCTTCATCCTTCCCATGCCTTTGCAAATAACCCCTTCATTAAACTCTACTCCACTTGAATGTGCTGTCTTCTGCCACTGACTACCGTCCACATTAAGTTTTTTTTTTTTTTTTTGCAGTACGCGGGCCTCTCACTCTTGTGGCCTCTCCCGTCGCGGAGCACAGGCTCCGGACGCGCAGGCTCAGCGGCCATGGCTCACGGGTCCAGCCGCTCCGCGGCATGTGGGATCTTCCCGGACCGGGGCACGAACCCGCGTCCCCTGCATCGGCAGGTGGACTCTCAACCACTGCGCCACCAGGGAAGTCCCACATTAAGTTTTAAATAGGGTTTTTAGGAAATACTTTTGCATCCATCATGTGCATAGGCTATACAGTGCTTTGTGGGTGATAAACTGTTTCTACAGGTTTGCTTTATTAGCTACCTCCTTCTAATCAAAGGACACTTACATCATTCACATCCCTAATTCATCCAATCTTTAAGCAGAACAAGGAGACTTGTCTTCAGGCATGAGCAGGTAAAACCAACATCACTACAGTAGAACTGAAGCCCAAGGTGGATGAGAAAATCGTCAGAAAACAACTAACTTATTTTAAGTGTCCAGATCCCTAAATCCAGGCAAACTGCATCCTGGAGTGTGAAGATACTCAGAGGTGCTGTCAGAGCCACCATCTTTTTTAAAGAACTGTGCAAAGAACCAGAGATGTTTACTGTGAAATAGCAAAGACCTGAGAGGAGGGGACGGGACAGCTCTCTAGGGATGAGACCATCTCTGAGGCTCCAGAGGATGAGTTCACAACCAGGCGGTGGAGGTTACAGTGAATGTGGCTCATGGCCTGTCAATTTCACTTGATTCATTCACTTATTCAACAAATAATTACTGAGACTCTACCACCTGCTGGGCACTGTACTCAGCGCCAGTATAATAAATATAACAGTAAACAGAGACAAAGCTCCTGATGCCATAGCTTGTTTTTATGGGAATAGACAATAAGTAAATAAAGGAATATATAATACGTCAAGATTGATAAGCACCGTAAAAAAGTAAATCCAGGTAAAGAGGGTATAAGGAGGTGAAGGAGGGCGCTCCCTTTTATATAGTGTGGTCAGGTTCAGATGTCTGAGAAGGTCTCTCCTCTGAATGATCAACTTAGATATCTGGGTGGTGGGGTGGAGGTAGGAATTCATGTGGATACACAGGAGAAAAATGGTCCAAGTGGAGAGAACAGCATCTACAAAGGTCCTGAGGTGGGTGCATATTTCACCATGTTTGGGGAATAGCAAGGAGATGATGACTGAAGTCAGACCATCGTACCCAGCGGTGAATAAGGAAATTGGTAGAAACTAAGCTTCCACCTTAATCTACTGGAGACAGATTGTGTAGGGTCTTGGGCCCTTAATAGTACTTTGCCTTTTGAGTGAGATAGGAAGCTATTGGAAGATACTGAGCAGAAGAGAGATATGATATGACTGCCTTGTGTAGAATAAACTATAGCTGAGTGGAGGAGGAAGTAAGGAGACAGTTAGGAGGCTGTTAACCCACATGAGGGAGGATGGTGAGCTGGACTAAACTCAGGGTGTCAATAGAATGGTTAGAAGTGGTTGTTAGACTGGATATATTTTTGGAAGTAGAGTCAATAGCATTTGACATTGAATTGGAGGTAGGATGTGGTAACAAATGATGTGTCAAAGATGATCTCAAGGCTTTAGAGAAGAGAAAATTATAGCATGTAATTGTCATTTATTGAAATAGGAAAAACTTCACAATAGCAGATTTCAGGGGAAAATAAGAAGTTTGGTTTGGGATGTGATAAATTAGAGACATCAGTTAGACATCCAAGCAGAGTTGTTAGGGAAGCAATTGGCTATATGAGTCTGGCTTTCAGGAGAGAGGGCCAAAATGGATATAGAAACTGGGGAGTTATCAGTATATGAATGGTATTTAAAATCATGGGATTAGATGAATCCCTCTTTCCCACCCCTAAGTTTGTGTAAACTGAGCCCTGTGGCACTCAAAGATTTTGAGGTCATAAAGAGGAAAAGGAACCATACCAAAAAAAAAGGATTGAGGAGGAACTGCTGGTGAAGTGGGGAGAACCCAGAGGGAGTGGTACCCCAGGGACTAGTGAAGAAAGTGCTTCAGGTGATCAACTGTAGCTAAGGTTGCTTACAGTAGACCAAGCAATATGGTGCCTGAGACATCTATCCAGGGTAAACTCTAGTTCAAAAAGATACATGCACCCCAATGTTCATAGCAGTGCTATTTATAATAGCCAAAGCATGAAAGCAACCTAAATGTCCATCGACAGATGAATGGATAAAAAAGATGTGGTGTGCATACACACGTATATACACATATGTGTGTGTGTGTGTGTATATACATATTACTCAGCCATAAAAAAGAATGAAATAATGCCATTTGCAGCAACATGGATGAACCTAGAGATTATTATACTAAGTGAAGGAAGTCAGACAAATACCATATGATATCACTTATATGTGGAATCTAAAAAAATGATACAAATGAACTTAATTACAAAACAGAAACAGACTCACAGACATAGAAAACAAACTTACGGTTACCAAAGGGGAAATGGGGGGATGAATTGGGAATATGGGATGAACAGATACACACTACTGTATGTAAAATAAACAACAAGGACCTACTGTATATCACAGGGGACTATATTCAATATCTTGTAAAAACCTACAATGGAAAAGAATCTGAAAAAGAATGTATATATATATATATATATATATATATATATATATATGTGACTGAATCAGTTTGCTATACACATAAAACACTGTAAATCAACTACACTTCAATTAAAAAAAATAAATTTTTAAAAAGAAATTTCAACATACCTTAAAAAAAAAGATAGTGCCTGAGAATCATCTGTAACTTCTGGCAATGCCAAGTTCTTTTGTGACCTTGACTAGAGCCATAGAGGAGTCACAGGAACAAAAACCCACCTGGAGGGAGTTCAAGAAAGAACTGGAGGGACAAAGAACAAAGAGGAGCCATGGGAACAAAGACCCCCCCCTGGAGGGGCCAGAATGTATAGACAACTCCGTCAGTGGGTTTTGCTGTAGTGAAGAAGACAGGGATGGGGTAGTAACTATAGGGGGTGTGGGGTGAAGGAAGATGCTTTGGGTTGGTGGTCTGGCTCAAAGATGGGGACTATTCCACCATGTTTTCAGGTGGCAGGAATGATCCAGTAGAGCAGTGTTACATGTTGATATGGGGGACAGAGGGGAAACTGCTCAGGGCACATCCTTGAGTAGGGTAGAGGATAGGAGTCCTAGTGTACAAGTAGGAGGGGTTCTGTAGAGCCAACCAGAGCCATTCTTAGCTTATCTGCTTTATATTTTGCAGTTCCACAGAGACTTTCACCAGCGGAAACATGAGTGTTTAACAACTGATGTAAAAAAAAAAAAAAAATTGATAACTATTTGCTTTAGTTCTCTCTCACATGTTTTTCTGAGTCATTTTACCCCCATCTTACTAATAAGGAAGGCTCATAAAAGTTATATGACTTGGGATTAACATATACACACTACTGTATATAAAATAGATGATCAACAGGGACCTACTGTATAGTACAGGGAACTCTACTCAATATTCTGTAATAACCTATATGGGAAAAGAAGCTAAAATAGAATGGATATATGTATATGTGTAACCGAATCACTTTGGTGTACACCTGAAACACAACATTGTTAATCAACTATACCCCAATATAAATAAAAATTAAATTAAAAATAACAACAAAAGTCATATGACTTCATCAAGTTCTCAAAGCTTATATGAAAACCAGGTCCCAAGCTAGTTCTGGCTGATTCCAAAGACCATAAATGTTCCACGACATCGGAGCCTAGAATACCCCCAGAAGGTCCACCAGCTAACGAGAAAGGGACGACATCATCTTAAGATGCCAGGCAAAGAAAAGCACAACTATGTAAACCTAGAGAATCCCACACGCAAGCATTGAGGAAGCAAGAGTAAGTTACAAGCCTGGCCCCGATGCAGTGAAGCCTTTGGGGAAGATGTGGTTCACCTGATAGATGGTAAAGGCAGAGAGTGATGGAGGCATCACCATTTGACAACATGATAGGAAGATCCTGAGAGGAGCTGGTCTCCAACGTAGGGCTGTTGAATCCCAAGTGGATGGGAGGGAGCAAATGTTTGCACTTGAAAGTGGGGTGGTGGAAGTTGAGAAAAGCATTGTGGGGCTTCTTTGGGTTTCCAGTCACTTCAGTGAACACTTATTAAGCCCCTACTATGTACACAGCACAGGACTTCATGTTCAGGAAATGAAGAAGAGCAGTCCTCCTTCCAGAAGTTACACAATGAACAATTCGAATTCACATAAGATTTCTAAATACCTGTATCAGTCAGTGTTCCCCAGAGAAGCAGAATCAATAATACATAAATAGAGATATAGATGATATATATAGATATAGATCAGATAAATTTATTTCAAGGAATTATAGGGCAGGCCAACAGTCTAGAAACTCGGGCAGAAGTGGATGCTGCAGTCTTGAGGCAGAATTTTTTTTCTTCTCTGGGAAACCTCAGTTTTTTTTCTTAAGACCTTCAGCTGATTGGATGAGGCCCACCCACGTTATCCATGGCAATCTAGTTAATCAACTGTAGCTGGTAACCACATTTACAAAATACGCATGGGGTCAACACCTGGATCAGTGCTTGATTAAATAAGTGGGTACTCTGGCCCAGCCGAGCTGATACACAGCGCTAAGCATCACAGTATCCTATCCGTTCCCAGTTTATTCCATAGAGGCCAAAAGCAGGTACTTTAGAGACTTTTGCCTTTTAGAATTGCTGTTGCTTGATCAGGTGTTGAGCTGTAGACCAGTGAGGGGTCAGAGAAGGAGCTGTCTCCAAGCCTTGGTACTGTTAAGGGTGGTTTATAAATGTTCTAATTCATTGTAATTAATTTTCATTGTGCAGAGGCAGAAGGCTGGCGGAATGAAAGGGGGTAATTTCACAAGTCAAAATAACAAATAAGTAAATACAAATAGTCCCCACTTCCCAGGAGCATATCACCATCTCCAGGTCTCACCACCCGGGATGGAACACAGCCCTGAGCCCCTGTTGCTCCCCGACCCGGCGCGCGCGCACACACAGACACAGACACACACAGACACACACAGACACAGACACACATACACACACACAGACACACACACACACACACACACACACACGAGAGATTCACCACAGGGCGGGCTGGGGAAGAGACGCCCTCCTTGGTTGCGCTTGTTGCAAACAATGAAACGTTGCACGGAGCCTCTTTGTTCATCTCCAGGCTCGGAGCCCTGGAGAACCAAGCAGTGCAGGCACGTATGCCGGATATTAAGTCTCATTTCAAAGCCGCTGAGCCGACGGCGTAACCTGACGGGTGACGTGGGAGTGGCTGCGTGCTGGAAGTGGCAGGCTGGGATCCGCTTTGAGCATCCGCGTGGAGGGACAGGAGATGCAGAGGAAGACGAGGCTCTGGGCTGTGGGGTATTTTCTTTTTCGGAGGGTGAGGCAGGAAAGGAGGACTTGACTTTCTCCGGCCTGAAATCCTGTGTTGGGGTTTCAGGAGTCTTGAGTAATGACTGGTGTAGGTTTCTCATGGAGGACTCATTTATCTAGGTGCCAGTGGGTGAGCCTGGCTTCCCAAGCTTGAAAATTTAGATTTATTGGGTGCCAGAAATTGGACTGGACACCATTTAATAGGCCCATGCACCATGAAGGTGAGGGTGGGAGGATAAGTGTCAAGAGGGCAGAATGGTTGGGGAAGGGGCTCAGTGTGAAGAGAAACAGCAAAATCTGATTAGTGCCGTAGAATGCTGGCCGCGGCGGGCAGGAAATACAAGACTCTGGAGAAACCGGTGGTTTCTGAACAGAGCCGAAATCAGATAAACCTTCGGGAAGAGAGAGATGGTGGAGAGGAAATAATTAGTCTCTTGGAACTTAAGGAAGGGACTTGTTGGAGGGGGTGGGGGGGAGAGAGAGAGAGAGAGAGAGAGAGAGAGAGAGAGAGAGAGAGAGAGAGAGAGAGAGAGAGAGAGAGAGAGAGAGAGAGGGAGGGATGGATGGAGAGACAGACTCCTGAAATCTACAGAAGGCAGAACTGCCTTCAGAAGAGGCAGATCGATAAGAAAGCCATTTGCTGGTTACAAAAAAAAATGCATATATCTTGTTCAGCCTCTTGCTCTGAAATAGAAGAAAAGCTTTGGGATTTATGGAATGTGGATTTACATAGAGAGGTCCTGGAATATATAAATACTCGGCTGACTTCTAATGTCAGCGAGAGAAAGGCCGAGGGAGGCACGTTTGCAGGAGGGAAAGAGCAGAGGGAAGTGAAATCCAAACCCTGGACTCCGTGCCTCATTCCCCAAGTGCACATGGGGAATTCATATCCCTTCTCCGCGTGCTTCAATTTCTTCATTATTTTTATCTGTTTTCTCCCTGGGGCTGGGGAAGCAGTGTAAAAATGATTTCTCAGGCTTTGAGACATTTAAACAGAAAACTGTGTAATGCAACGCAGCTGATCTGAATCTCTCTACTCACAAACATAGATGTTCATTCAATATTTATTGTGTTTCTTCTCAGTGCAAGGCACTGAGTTAGATTCATGGGTGGAGATGTGCATGGTAAGTACTTCATTCATTCAACAAATATCTGGGAGGAAAATCTTCCCGCAAAGCGCTCCCATCTTTGTGGGGATAGGTGGATAGGTAAATTCACATGCACGGCACGCCGGAGACTTGAAGGAGGGCCAACCGAATCAGAGAGAAGAATCACAGACACCTTCATGGAAGAGGTGACTTACACACAGGCTGTGGGCCCCTGGCACTCAGCGGTCTGCTGAAAATCACATTTCTCAGTCAACAACCCAGATGTTTGGGCTATATGTCAGCCCACATCTAGGCATTTGGAAATGCTTGGATTTCTGGTGATTAGATCCAAATGCCCACCAGCACTTGTAGAAAGGAGAGTATGCATGCACCTTGTAAATAATGCAAGCGTGGATTGTGTAATAATTGTTTTTATGAGCCATTCTTCTTCCACCAGGATGCAGATCATCAAAATTCTTCACTATTTATCATACATTAGTTTATCACTTGCCCTCAGTTACATGGTGAAATTTATATGTTTGCACATGACCAAGGTGGTAGGCCCCGTGGCCCAAGGCAATTAGATAAGGCCTTCAAGAAATCAGACTGTGAACAAGGCAGAAGTTTAATAAAATTTGCAACCCACAGCTGTCAAGCTACATGCAGCCCTGTGTTCACGAATATCACGCAAACATCATTACAGAATTGGTCAGGGTAAGAAGCGCTTTGCATCCCATTTTGGTGACAGATTTAAAGACTCTGTCGGGGTGTGTGTGTGCACGCATGCGCACATGTGTACATATACCTACAAACATGGGTATATCAGGATGCCTGCATACGTATATGGTGTATTTATATTGACGTCGGGATGTGCTAGAGGGAGGAAAGTGAAACTGCATAGGCAATGCTTCTTTTCAGCCATCCCTAGTCACTTGGTCTCTTCTTATTTCCCTCTCCCTAATCACCGTCTTATCCCACACAAAGCCCCAGACAGCTCGGAGCTCATGACCCTCACCTCAGTATTCCCCCTCCAGCTCCAGAGAAGCCTATGCTCTGATCCCTAATTCACATAAATGTCCTTCCCGTGAAATATTTTAATTTAAACCACTAGTGTAGCCAAAAGATAAAGTCCAGGTGATGGTAGAACTTTAGGAATGCATTGGCAACAAGTCAAGGGTGGATGTGGGGGTGAGAGGAACAGGAGAGATTTTCCTGATCGGGGGAAACGTACAAGAAAGAAATGATGATTCTGAACACCTGGAGAGGAGCCTCAGCACTTATCCCTGCTACATCCGGCAAAGCACTTGCATCCTCTTACTTGGAGTCAGTCTCTTTTCTGTCTCCCAGAGCCTTTTGCAATCACCTAAATAGATACTTATCAGATCGCACAGTCACTTATTAGTTACTTGTTTCCGGCCATCTCCCCCTCTAGAGGGTGAGCTCTTCGACCGAGGGGACCACGTCTTCCCAGGTTCTAGCATGATGCCTCGCTTGTAGTAAATGCCCCATTTGGAAAGCCTTCCAATGAATTTAACTATTCCGAGTCAGTTTCTCACCTGCAAAATGCAAGTTTCTCCCCTCATCCATCCATGTATTTACTTGCCATTTGCTGGACAACCTGCTAGGTTAAGTGCTGTAGGAAGCATACAAATACATAATCTAGTAACTTATCTAAAATAACATTCCCTGCCTACCTCCCAGTACCATAAGGAAGAACAAAGAGACTGTGTGTATGAACGAGCTTTGGAAACTGTACATGCTACCTGAGGTAAGGGGTGATCTTTATTCTTACTCATTACATGTGTCGTGCTGATGCTCTGGGCCCTCCTGGCCCTGCAAGGGTTATTTTTGCAGATTCCCCATCTCCCCTCTCTGTAGCTCCCAGCAGATGTATTAAGTGTAATCTTGGAACTGTTCCAGGTTCCCTCTTTAAGACTCAGAATGTTCAATATTTCCTGTGCACAGCAGGCTCTCTGGGCTGGCGTGATGCCAGGTGCTGTGAAGAGCTCACTCCCCAAGCATCCCTGGTGTCTGGGTCCCAGCCCCAACTTGTCCAGGCTATTCCATTGAGCCTGCTTGGGAAGCAGGGACAAAACCCCAGAAGCTGCTGCTGCAGCCCCACCAGCTTGTATCCAAGACAACCTGCTGTCCTACAACCTCTGAGGCACCAGCTGAAGAGGGAAGTCCCACTGCCCACAGCCCCTCTGCTTCCTGACTCAGCCTGAGCCCTGCAGGAGGCAAGTGGGGCGTTTGGGCTGTCCCAAGGCACTGGCTTGTTTGATGGTGGAATTAGAACTTTTGAGAGGTCAACAGGAAAATAGGTGAACAGTAGCAAATTGAGTCCCCCAGATGCTTGCTGAGCTAATATCATGGGACTTAACCCCACCTCGCCATGTGGCTGACAAGACCCCATCTGGTTCTGCAGTGAAAACTGCCTTCTTGTGACTGCTCAGGGCTAATGCCTCATCTTTCTTATGGCAGCAGCACAAATGGAGTCCATATCCTTCTCCAAAACTGATGGGGAGGGAGGAGTTCTAAGGGATCTTGGGGAGCACTTCCATGTGGACGCATGATCCCCACCCCTCCTCTTTCCTCCCTCTTTTAAATTAATTTGCATAATCACTTGCACTGGTTGAACACATGTGACACACTCAGGACTCATGTTTGCATCTAAACAGGAACCAGTTTTGTGCTTTTAAATGTAATCTTTTCCTGACTCTTTCCCCACCCTTTGTCTTTCTTTTCATTTGGTCTCCCATCCCCTCCTATTTCTTTTTTCTCCAACCCTCCCACTCTCGGTGAATTCCATGGTCACTGTGACCTCCCTCCATCAAATACCCACCCTCTTCCCCAACCACATCAATTCAATCGAACAAGTAGGTTCCACAGTAGAGAGGAAGGAAACTAAGATTCATTGAGCTCCTCTGAGGCACCAGGCAGTGTGTCAAAACGCAGAATACAGACAGACAAGCTCCCTTGCACACGCAGAGCTCACCTGTAGCCTAGGGGCCAAGCTGATGCTGCAGCACCTACCTAATGCCCAGACCTACTAAGGCAGGGAAGGCATATCCCAAAAGTACAGGGTAAGAGCTACAGAGGCCCTTAAAGGGCCTGAGATCCAGAGCCCAGCCAGTAGGAGATTCTCCCACAGAAGGTGACTGAGAAATGGTTACCTTTCCTTGTGGAAAGAATTGCAGCCCCAAGTTCAAGTTCAAGCTCTGCCTTTAACTGACCTTTGTTAAGCTGTAACCTCTTCTGCCCCTCAGTTTCCACATTTATAAACTAGGACAATTGAACCAAATAAACTGTTATATCTCCAGTTCTGAAATGCTTTGAATCTGTGAATCCTTTCCTGATCTTTGCTTTGTGACCCAAAAAACTGTGTTAAACTGATAAAACTGTATTAAAATGGACTGTGAGAACAGGTAGATGTCAGCTGTATTTTTGTCCATAGACCAGATCTCTGAATTCTTGTCATGATGGCGTGTTTGAGGCTATAATGGTTTGTAATCATTCTGGGTATATAGCATGTGTCTGACTACTAAAATCAGTGCTTCTCTCAGTATTAGCATCCACGTTATTTGGAAAAACAGACTGTTATTCATTGGGTAGACATCCTTACTGGAATCCTTTTCAGACAGAGCTTGAGCTGCTTGAACTAATGAGAGAGACCTTTTTTCAAAACCTGGAGGTCAGCAGATGTGGGCTTTATGGGAAAAGTGAAAGAATGGGGGAAATTCCATCACGGTCATGAACAGGCACTTCCAGTAAATTCTTATCCATCAAGGGAGAGTAACAGGTTGTTCTGGTCGTGGCAAATAGAGAATCTTTATAGATGCTGCATGGATTATCAATTTTCAAAGGTTGAAAGAAACATGGAAATATACCAAAAAGTTGCTATGAGTAAGTTAATCCTCTCTGAGGATTCCAAAACCCTTTGTATGGGCATCACATAGCAAATGAGAAGTATCAGATTTAGAATATAATTGTTGCTATTCGTCACAAAAAACAGTGGGGCTCCTGTTTATCAATCCTGTTACTTTTGGGGACAAAATAATATTACCAAACAAGATTTGGGTTTCCTCTCAATCCTCCTTTCCAACGACTGCCCTGTTCTGCTCCATGCTCTAGCCACAGTTGGCCATGACCATTTCTAGAAGGAGACGGAGTTTCCCACTCACACACCTGTGCTCCTGTACAACTTCTCTCCTAGCTCTCACTGCCCTACTTCCCCACCTGCCATCTCAGCTGTGGTCTCCTTCATAAACCATCCATAACATCCCCCCAAAATATGGGATTGTTCCCATTTCCCAACTCTCACAGCTCTTCGTTTTCAACTCTCTTAAGGTATTTATCAATGCTGTGCTCTTTGGACCACATGAATCTATCTAGTTCTGGCACTGTCCTTTAGAGGACGTTTGACACGTAATTTGCCTGAGGGCATAAATATTCTCGTCTGGCTTACACCTCTTGATAGGAATAGACACATGGTACTATTCATCAGGATTGAAAATTTTGAAAGCATAGATGATGCTCTGTATTCCTTATCCTTATATGGCTGTGAGCATCTTGCGGGCAGCATCGTGTATAAGCAAACTGCATTTCTGTCTCCAGCACAGAGCCTGGCATGTGGGCGGGAGCCATAAATGTTTGCTGAATTAAACTGAACATAATAAAAGGACACCTTGGTGCATTCACACACGAGTGGAATGCTAGAGAGGCAAATGTTCACCAAACTTACATCTCTGATTTTCAACTGAAAGCTAAAAACACATTTTACATTAGAAGGAGAAGCAATGGCATATGCAATCTCATTTGGAAGTTCAGATGATTTACTCTGATAAAGAACCATCACGAGCGATAATCTTTCAGGATATTGTTGACAAAGGCCACGCTGTCAGGTTGGCTCTTTACCGTCATAGGTATCGATTCATTCATCAAATATTACTGAGCATAACTATGAGCTAGAAGTCGTTAAAGTTTTAGGGTTGCAGCAGAGGAACAAGGCAAGATTCTTAAACTCATGAGGTTATATTCTAGAAGAGGAAATAGGATAAGAAAGTAAACAGATAAGAAATACGGTTGAGTGATACAAAGAAAATACATCAGGGTGGTGATAACAAAAGTGATGGGGAGATTAGTATTCTAGGAAAGATGGATGGTCAGGGAAGGTTGTTTGGAGATGACTGTTTGACCTGGGAGATAATCAAGTGATCCATGCAAGTATGTGAGGGGAAAGTATTCCGGGTAAAAGGAACAGCACGGGCAGAGGCTCTGAGGCAGGAGAATACTTGGTTGCTTGAGGAAGAGAATAACAAGGAAGACAGGGTAGCAGAGAAGACTGAACAGGGATGAGGTTGGGATGAATGGCGAGAGATGAGCTCAGAGAAAGAGCAGTGTACCAGATGTAGGAAGTTAGGATACAGTAAGATTTGGATTTTACCCTACGATGGATGCTTTTGGAGGAGGTGGAACTGAAGTGTGACATGATCTCACCTACATTTTAAAAGCATCACTCTAGCTTCTATGTGGAAACAGACTGTGAGATGGCAGGAGCATTAAGCAAGTTTGGAGACATTGGAGCCAGTTAGGAGGCTACTGCAATAATCCAGGATGCTGCTGGCTTGGACTAGTTTGTGAATGGTGAGGATGGTAAGAAGCGATTGGGTCTTGGATATATATTTGAAGGTAAAGCTACAGGCTTTGCTGAAGGACTGGATATGAAGTCTGAGAGAAAAACTCCAAGGATCTTAGCCTCATCAATTGGAAGAAGAGAGTTGCCATTTACTGAGATGGAGTAGATTGCGAGAGTAGGTTTTGGGGTGAGGGAGTTCTGTTTGGTATATGTTAATTTGGGGATACCTATTAGTCATCCAAGAGAGATGTTGAATAGGCAATTAGATACATAAGATTGGGGTTCAGGAAAGATGTTCAAGCTGAATATATAAATATACAAGTTGCCAGCAAATAGTATTTGTATTAGTTTCTTGGGCTTCTATAATGAAATGCCACAAACTGGGTGGCTTCAACAACAGAAATTTATCTCTCTCAGTTCTGGAGGCTGGGAAGTCCAAGATCAAGGTGCCAGGCAATTCAGTTCCCTGGTTAGGGCTGTCTGCATGGCTTGTAGACATCACCTTATCTCTGTGTCCTCAATGGACAAGGGAGAGAGAAGAAACAAGTTCTCTGGTGTCTGTTCTCTGGGCACTAATTCCATCACTGAGAGTCCCACCCTCATGACCTCTTCTAAACTTAATCACCTTCCAAAAGCCCCATCTCCAAAGACCATCACATTAAAGGTTAGGCATTCAATATATAAATTTGAGGGGGACACAGTTCAGTCCATAGCAGTATTTAAAGCCATGTGCAGAGAAATACATAAAAGAGAAAAGAGGGGAGGGGAAGGAAAGGAAGGGAAAGAGGGAAAGGGAAGGGAGAGGAGGAGGGAGAGGATGAGAGGTTTAGAGAATGGAGCCCAGGTGTGGTAGGAGAAGATGAGGCAGGGCCAGCCATGATCATAGAGAAGGTATGGCCTTGGGAGGGAGGAGGGAACCAAGAGAGTGTGGTGTCCTGAGACCCAAGTGAAGAAAGAATTTCAAAGAAGATGGATGATCACCTGGGTTATGTGGGATAGATCAAGTGGGATGGGGATGCAAATTGACTATGCATTTAGCAGCTGGTGGGTCACAGTGACCTTGGCAAGTGCAATTTTGTCAAGTGATGGGGATGAAACGATGACTACGGTACGTTCAAGAGGGAATGAGTCAGAGGGAATTGGAGCAACAAGTATTGATCAGTCTTTCAAGGCATTTCACTGTGAAAGGAGCAGAGAAAGATACGGTAGCTTGAAGAAAGCAAACACTTCTGCTTTAGCTGAAGAACCACCGGCAAAGAACTCACTGCCTTCTGAGGGCACGGCCTTTACTCACATGGTGGGGAGATGCTCCGAAGGCTGACTGAGCACACTCAGAGGATGTGCCTGTGGTTTAGAACCTCTAGGAACTGCAACTCCATCTGCTCACTAAAATCACAGAAGGCACAGCCTCTCTGCAAAGCCCCCAATCAGCAGCGCCTTATTATCTGGAATGACTAAGCTCCACATATCCCCTTCCCTTCTCTTCCTGCCTGGGTCTGTGTGCACAGTTGGGTATGGCCACCAGCACAATGACAACTTCCTAAGGTCAAGAACCCAAAGCCAATTGGAAAATTGTGCTGTGAGCAAATCTCTGGCAAGGAGGATGGAGAAAAGGAAGAAGGGGGACATGAAATGGACAAATAGGTGTAAACGCATCCCCAGCTCCCTGGATCCCATTGTACGTGGACACCTGGCAACCATCTTGGATAGTGTCAATCACCTCTTCTAAATCTGCATCAAGGGATGCCGTGAACTTACATTCTTTGCTGACAGGTGTTTCCCCATTGAGCCTGGTGTACTTAACAGCTACAACATGCTTTGTCTGCTTTTCAATTTGGCCTCTTTAACAGAGGCTTGAAAGTTGGTGAGAAGTGGCTCTTGTACCAAGGTGAAACTAGCTGTTTAGTTTAATTTCACCCAATTACTTTTTATTAGTATTTAGTACCTGCTAGAGCTAGATACTATGCTGATTTGTGCAAGGATACAACTTAAGAAAAAGAATAGAATCTGCTTCCGTGGAGCTCACAATCTAAGTCAGTGGTTCTCAACCTGGGGCCATTTTGCCCCCCAGGGGGCATTTGGTGGTGCCCGGAGACACTTTTGATTGTCACTACCAAGGGAGGGTGTTACTGGCATCTAATATGTAGAGGACAGAAATGCTGCTAAATGTCCTATAGCACACAGGACAGCCTCTAAGCTCAAGAATTATCTAATCTAAAATGTTAATAGTGTCAAGACTGAGAAACTCTGATCTAAGGGATACGACAGCACACATATGAATAACTCTAGCACAAGAGAGACTGTGATAAGCAACAGTTGATGTTTCCAGAGATCCTCAAGCTTTGGAGAGGGACAGCATCTTAGATTCAGTAGCAAGATGCCTCTAGGGATCCTGGGAATTCCATCTAGGGAACACAAAACTCCAGCAAGTTCCTGCACGGATATACGTATGTATCCATATGGCCTCTTACAGGTAACAAGGCTCTTTTGTATACACGATCATATTCCATCCTCATGACAGTCCTATTTAGGGGTCCTCCATCTATTAGAATAGTTGTAACTGAAGAATACTCCTCCACTATTTGGAAAGGCCATTCTCTCCAACTGAGAGAGAGACAGGGACCTCAGCCCAGCCAAACAGCCAAATTGACCCTGGCAGTCACTGATGTCAGATGCCCCAGACAGATGTCCATCGTTCCTCAACAACTGTCTTAAGCAAACCGAGTCGGTATACACACCTCCAGTTCAGATTTGGAAACTGAAGTTTAGTGACATGACTAAGATCTCACTGTTCCTAACTTGCAGTGATTTGGCTCAAACCTTGCCCTTCTGAGGCCAGATGCAGAAATCTTTCTACCACGAGAAGCTGCCTCTTTCCAAAACAACGACAGGCATCAACGCCATTATGGAGCTTAACGATTCACACAGTGATTTCCATGTCCGTCCTTTTTCTCCCCAGGTATTTCTGTGGGCAAACGCATGGGAAGGAGTGGAAAATACATTTCGCGTTTAGGCTGAAGGAGAGAAAGAGTCCTCACCTGTATTTTTATCAGCCACATCACATCTCTTTATCTTCATACATAAATCATGGAGGACGTGCAGCTATAGAGCCACCTGGCATCAAAATGGAATCAGACTAAAGGGTTTCTCCAGTAGCATGGAGAACCATGCTACCGCATTTATGTACCCTCAAAAAAACCCAAAACACTCAGGGGAACTCAAGTATGCTAATGGCTTAAAATGACCAAGTTAAAACTGAGCTGCATGATTTTATTTAAATACAGATGGTCAGGTTTTGTTTACATCTACAGAGCAAGCAGCTGATACAAAGTGGTGCCCTGTACATATAAACCAGCAAAGCCATTTTAGAACCCAGAGTTTGAAAGTCTATATAAATGTAAATTACCAACCAAAGGGAGCATAAAAATCTATGGATGTGAAAATAAGACTACTATCTTCCCTCATCCAGCTCAGATTGGCCCATGTGGGTTCACATGGCTTTCTCTCATTTGAGGAGTCTCTGGAGCCTGGATTTAGCAGAGCTTCTGTGTACCAGCATTTCAGCTGGCCATGATCCAGTGACCTGTGTTTCCTCTGCGGTAGTTTGTCAATGCCAGGGGGGTTTCCAGATCTTGCGGAGACACTGAGGCTTCATGCATCTGCTTTGTCGCCCCAGCATTACTTTGATCCCTTGGATTCTCCAACAGGAGTCTTCCAGGTAAATTCAGGGAGTGGGTTGACCCATTAATTCAGCCTAATAGCTAGTAAGCCAGCTTTGTCCAGGGCCAAAACTGAGCTCTCGTTGGAAATGAACTGCTTCTGAAAGCTGACTTAACTCTTTTCCACCACTAACATTGTGTTTCCTTAGGGACCCTGCAGTAGCCATTCCCTAAATGGGACTCTGGGGCATGCAAGAAGTTACAGTTGAGCTTCTCCGAGCCTGTCCTTCCCAATAAGGGAGGATGGGGCCCACAGGGGGTAGAGGATTGATGGAATAAAAGAGAATGGCCACAAACTGCTCAGAGTTCCATGCAGGAAGAACCCAGAGAAAAACAATCTAGCTAAATGAAATTGTTTTCTTCCTTTCCAACCACAGTATATTAATTGGGTACAAATCGGTCCACTTAATGCCAATTGACATTAAGCAATTTACCATTTGATGGCAACTGAAAACCCATGCTTAGTGCTCCAAACTCCCTTGACTGTTCCGAACAGATTTCCCATCCTAAAGTGGAAATGGATTTAATTTGATCTCTTCAGTCTGTTCATCATTATGTGTAAAACAGTAATACTGGTACCAGGAAACCAGCAGCTACCTGGGCAGTGGACTGTACAAAACAGAGGCATTCAGTCGTTGGAGAAAATTCCGAAGAAAGAGTCACTATATAGTTGTAATGATGGCTACCGACCTGGGGCAGCATGGCTGTTCTTTGCTGTTGTTGATGTCTCATTGTTTTGATTTCTTCTTCTTTTCCTTTTCTGTTTCCTTAACTCCAGAGGGGTTTAAAGTTGAGAAAAGTCCTAGAAAGCAATCTAATTCAGTTCTGTCGCTTCTCCAATGAGAAAACTGAGACCTAAGGAAGTTACATGACTTGCCCAGATACTTAAAAACAATTATCTGTTCTCTTTTCTTCATCCCTATGTCTTCTTTACTCTCTTACATGCCCACTCCTACCCTACCTCAGAGCTCTATGGGCAGAGAAATAATGGAAAGAACATGTAATCTGGTAACAAAGGACTTGAGTTCAACTGATGTACCTCTGTCACTCAACTTCTCAGGACCTCAGGGTGTCAATGAAAGAGGAATAAACGTCCACACCTCCCAGTATTTTTGAAGGGAAATAACTTATGCAAAAGCACTTTAAAATCTGCAGAGGAACGTGACATGTAAGACGTTGCCTGACCAAAACCCACCATGGAATGGAGATCAGCCAAATGGGTCAAAGGTTGAAAGTCAGGCAAGGAACAAATTGTGAGCCGTTGGCAATAAGAGCCACAGCAGCCCAGTGCTCTCCACTCATACCTGAAACTAAAGAAAGATCAGGGATTAGAAGCCTGAAAATATTTGCAGATGTTTGGCATGGCTGTGGTTAGCCTTTTGACTTTTGGAACAAGTAACGTCTAGTGATATTTGTTCCACTTGTTTTTCTTTTAACTAAGTTGTCAGCGTATTGTTTGCAAACTTTTTAAATTCTAAAGATTTTGCAGAACGCTATCTAATCACTTATCTGAAAAAAGGCAAACATGGCCTTATGGACTTGCCCTGTAATTATACTTTAAAGTGAAATACACAGAGCCTTAACCTATATTCTGTTGGCGAGGTATCCACATCCTTTATTAAACTGTTTATAGAAATATGTGCCATTGGCACTTTCACAAGTAGAGGCATAAATGGAATAACATATAAGCAGATCATACTAGAAGCAGCCCTGGGCTAGGAGACACAATTATTGCTTCTTGCAGCTATGTGACTTGGAGCAAGTTACTTTACCTCTCTGAGTTTCCAAGAGGTAAATGGGGATGCAAAGTGGGGATAATGACCCCAGCAGTAAACGCGATTATATCATCCAGGTCTCAGCTCAAATGTTCCCTGATCAGAGGAGCAATAGTGGATGCTCAGATAACCCCCCTCTTTCAGGACTGATGCATCATCTCCCTAACTGCTGAGAGAGTTGGCCACTGACCACTCACAGCTGGGCCCCTTCATAGATAAACCTCAGCAGTCCACCTCATCCAAGATCTCACTCTCCCCCATCCAAGGCAGCCCATCCCAATAAGATGGTCTTATCCCATCCCATCCCATCCGCCCATGGCCAATAAGAAGGTCTCAAGTCCATCCGTCCCCCAACTCAGAATACCCTGCAGGGCTATCCCAGTTCCAAAGTGCCCTGTGGCTTTGGAGGTTGAGGCTTTGCTGTGACTACATAACAGCCCAACTTTTTTCTCTTCCCAATCCTGCTTCCTATACTCCCCCATGGATACTGATCCCAAAAGAGCTCCACAGTAAACTCTCTGTATGCTCATCACCACCTGAGTTGTCTTCCCAAAAAACCTGACCTGCAACACGGGCCCTTCCTGGCCACATCTCCTCTGGTCACTCTCTATCTCATCGCTCTTGTCACTATCTGAAAAAATACCATTTATTTATTTGCATGTTGATTGTCTGCCTCCCCACTGCTACAATATATGTTCCATGAGGGCAGGACCTCTTTGTGTGTCTTGCCCACTATTCTATCCCTAGGGCCTAGCACATAGGAGGCACTCACTAAATACTTGTTGAATAAAAGAATATCAGATATTAAGAGCTTCCAGTATGGTAAATACAATGAGCTGTACAAATGTTAGTTTATATATTTTTAAGAACTCAGTTTGTGCTTCAGAAAGGATAAATTAAAGATAGTTGATAAATATGCTGTAGGACTCACCCAGTGAATCACTTATCAACAAATTAATGGATCTTGCCCCAGTTGACATGTCTGTTTGCAAACTAATGGCATACTTATTCAACTGTCTCCGTTATGCGCCCTCAATATATCCAAACAGTATGTTTAAACATGAAAAGAAGCAACTTAAAAAAAAACTGGACACAATTACAGTGCATTTGTAGGCACCAGCAAATATCATTTGTATAAACTAACAGCTCATAACTAAGGAAACAGCCATCAATAAAATGAACAGATTACTAGTTCAAAAATGAAAAGTTTTGTTATAGGCAAAAGCGATTCATGTGTTGATACTTGTAAGGCTCTGGATCATAAAGGCTTCAAGTCAGGAGATCTGGGCTCTTGCCTAAGCTCTGCCTCTAACTAATCAAGTGACCTGGGTCAAGTCACTGCATCTTACTTACTGGTCCTGAGTGTTCTTGTGGAATGAGAAAGATGCTTTTCTCATCCCTCTAACTTTGAAATTCTACGTGCTTATATTAGCTGACTGATGTATATCAATGATACACTGATGTCAAAGAAGACAACATAGACTATACTATCAACTATATTTAGGATAAAACTAGGAAGTCTCATAGCCTATAGGATATTTGTGGTAAAAAGTAGATAACCTATGTTGGGCTGTCTGAGTTCAAGGTCATACTTAAACTGACTTTCCATGAGACTGGGTTAATAATTTCATGAGACTTAAAGGCAATAAGCTGGAGGCCACTGGAGGATAGAATGTGTGTGACCACCTTTGATTTAGAGCATGAGATCTACTTTTCTGGGCTTGGGGAAGCAGTGTTTTTAACAATATTTCCTCCAAAAATCTTTTGAGAAAGGCAATGGTCCCCTTGTCTCAAGTGTGTGAACTAAGTGAGGAGGTATAAGACTCCACCTGCTATTGCTTTTTATTTTTGAGCCCTGGCTCAGAAAACTGCAACTTCACAGCTCTCTCTCCCTTCCTACCCCATCCTCTCACTGTGGTACCCTTCAAGGTGCCATCCTCTACCCTCTCCCCTGCATAATCATCTCAGATGATGATATCATCCACTTACATAGTTTATGTGCAAATGGCTCCCATGACAGTATCTCTAGTCACAACATCTCAATTTATAAAACTCCTAATTGCCTGCTGGATAGTGTCACCAGCTACCTCAATATCCCAAACTCATATCTAAATAGAACTTAACTTTTTCTTTATCATCGTGTTTACCTTACACAGTTCTTGTTTCTCACTTTCATCCTTGAACTTGTGGTAGCACTCATTCAAGTTCTTGCTTCCTGAATCTAAATATTCACTAAATCCTTCCCTTTTTCCTTCTCACTAACTTCTGCATATGACTCATTTCCACTGCTTCAACACTAATAGAGGTCTTGAAGAGGACTAATAGTCAGTAGCACTTATGTTACTATTCTAAAAGTTGAAATAGGCAGTCGCATGAAAAGAAGTATAGACCTAACTCACTTATAAACATAGATAAGGCAATATTAAACTATTAGCAAAGAAAATCGAGCAATGAATCAAAAGGACTTTGTGACAAATTGGGTTTATGCCAGGAATTCATATATGGCTTAACATTAGAAATTTGATTAATATAAATTTTACACTAACAGACTAAAAGAGAAAAATAATATGCTAATACCCATAGACCCACAGGAAAAATATTAAAACTTGATAAAATTCAACACTCATTTGTAATTTAAAGAGGAAAATCTTAGCAAACTAAGAAGAGAACTTTTTACATCTACCAAAAACTTCCCTCAAACATCATTTTTAACAATGAAATGTTAAAAGTTTCATAGGAAAGATGCTGAAATTCCCACTATTGACACTTATAAATTTATAATAGAGGTTCTAAGCAGGACAGTAAGAAAAGCCAAAGAAATAGCAGGTATAAGAACTGAGAGGGAAAACAAAACTGCTCATACTTAGAGTTGATGATTTCCTACATGGAACAATAAAACAAATGAATCTACAGAAAAAAACAGTAGATTTAATAAAAGCATTCAATAAGATTGTTGGATATAGTATAAATATACAAAAATTAATTGCATTCCCTTATAAATTAAACAAAAATAATAATAAATGTAATTTTACAAGACCCAATATAAAGTACCAAATAATCTCACAGAAAATGTACAAAATCTTTAAGGATAAAATGATAAAATATTATGGAAAAAATATTTAAAAGATCTAAACAAATAGAAAGATGTACCAAGTTCATGGATAAGACTACTCAATAACTTAAACGTGTCTATTATTCCCAAATTAATCTATACATTCAAAAAATTCTAATCAAAGTCCTGACAGAATGTCCATGGAACTTGAGAAGCCAGATTCTACAACTGTATGAAAGAGCAAAGGGCCAAGAAAAGCCTAAGACACTTTTGAAAAAGACTTGCCCAGATTTCAAGACTAGCATTGTGGGATTGGAAAAGAGATGGACAAATTGAAAAAAATAAAATAAAAACAGGTTTTAGTGTTCAAAAACAGATTTGTGTATATGAAGAAACTTCATGTATAATAGAGAAAACAATGCCAATCAGCGGGGAGAGGATAGGCTATTCAATAAATGGTGCTAGAATAACTATGATCTGTATGAAAAAAAAAAAAAAGAATTTCTACCCTGTTCCACACCCATTAAGTCATTTAAAATGAAAACAAAAATATAAACTAATTAACCATTTTGGAAGAGTTGTAGAATATATTCATGACTTTGTGATGGGGAAGAATTCCTTAAATACTTGAAGTATAAAATCCATGAAAGAAAAGATTGATTAATCTGATTATATTACAATTAAAGTATTCTGTGCTTCGAAAGACATAATTGGAGGGATTTGGGGTTATGGCAGGATGAAGAAGTAGTTCTTCAAAAATAAGTATAACTCTGGACAAAATTCTCAAAATCAATCACTTCAAGGCAGATAATGAATTGGAAAGCATTTATTCTTGAAATCTGCCAGACCTTTGGGTGTGAACAGCAGGGATGTGTGGTCTTCTCACTTGGAGCTGCTCCTATTTCTTACCAACCCAGCTTAGTTGGTAAGAATTTTAGTTTTTCCTGGGCTGGGCTAGCTGCAAAACCAGCAGCTTTGCTGCTAGAGGGAGGCAGCTGAATTCTGAGGGAAAAAATGGGGAAAACCCACAGCAGCTTGCTTGTCCAAGATTGCAACCTTAGTTGTGGTGAGGGATAATAGACCAGTCACAAACTTAATGGAGAGATCCGGAAATCAGAAAGCCATGGAAGAGCTGAAATGAACTTCCCACACATACCTGAGTGACTGCAAGACTATGACAAGTTAGCAAGGGAGGCCCAAGAAAGTCTGGAGATAAATGCCAAGGGAAACCTGAGAACTGGTCACAAGTGTAAGTGATTTCTCAATTCACACACATATCAAATAGCACAGGGTAAAAGCCTTTCCCAATCAAGCATAATCCCTGGCCGCCTATGGGCTGGCCACTAAGCTATGCAGACATAGGGGGGACCTCTAGGAAGTCCGAATAAAATTAAGAATAAAAAATTTTAGCAGATACCTTAATGACTATACATCTTAGGGGAAACAGTTTCTCCACATCCCCACCAACACTTGGCATTGTTAATCTTCTTGATTATAGCCATTCTAGTGGGTATTAGTGTGATGTCATTGTGCTTTTAATTTACATTTCCTTATTGACTAATGATGCTGGGCATCCTTTCATGTTTTAATTAGTCATTTACATGTCTTCCTTAGTGTGGTGTCTATTCAACTCATTTGCCCGTTTAAAAAATACATACACTGCTGGCGAGGATGAAAAACAGTCTGAACATTTTGTAAAATAGTTTGTCAGTTTCTTAAAAAGTTAAACATAGAATTAACATACAAGTCAGCAATTCCACTCTGAATATCTACCCAAAAGACATCAAAATATATATTGACCCAAAAATCTGTACACAGATTTTCATAACATTATTCATAATGAAAGCTGGGAACAATACAAATGATGGGCGGATAAACAAAATGTGGTATATCCATAAAATGGAATATTATCCAGCAATAAAAAAAAAACTACTGTTACATGCAACATCATGGGTGAACTTCTAAAACAGTATACTAGATGAAAAAAGCCAGACACAAAAAAAGCATATATCATATACTTCCATTTATATGACATCTTTAGAAAAAGCTAAACTAGTGACTCAATGCAAATCAGTGGTTGCCTGGAGCTGGGACTGGGAGGCAACGCTGACTGAAAATGGGCAAAAGGTAACTCTTGGGGGTGATGAAAATGCCTTAAAATTGGATTGTAGCAATAGTTGTCTAATCGTAAATTTACTAAAACACATCAATCTGTACATTTATGATGAGCAAATTTTGTGGTATACAAATTATACTTCAATAGAGCTTGGGATTTTTTTAGGCCATCATTGAAAAAGTAAGAAGTCCAGTTACAGATTGGGAGAAGACATTTGAAATTTATATAATCATAGAAGGATTAGAATTAAGAATATATGTGTTTGTGAGTAAGTATATATGTGAGTATATATAGACCCACAGACATAGAAAACGAACTTATGGTTACCAAAGGGGAAAGGGAAGGCAAGAGTGATAAATTAGGAGTTTGGGATTAACACATACACACTACTATATATAAAATAGATAAACAACAAGGACCTACTGTATAGTATAGGGAACTCTACTCAATATTCTGTAATGACCTATAAAGGAAAAGAATCTGAAAAATAATATATATATAATAGAGAGAGAGATAAAGATAAATAGATATAGATATATGACTGAATCACTGTGCCTTACACCTGAAACTAATACAACATTGTAAATCAACTACACTTCAATAAAAAAAATTCAAATTAAGAAAGTTGAAGATTAAGAAAAGAACATATATGTTTGTGAGTATATATGCGTGGGTATATATGTGTGGTATATGTATGCATATTTCATGATATATGTACATATATATGAATTCTTACAAATCAACTAGAAATAGAAAACACAATTTTGCAACAGAGGACGTGGAAAAAATATCAACAGGTAGTCCACAAAGAAAACCTGAATAAGCAATAATAAACATCTAAAAGACAATCAGTGTCATTGTAATCAAGAAAACATAAACTTAAAACTGCAATGAAGTACCAAACGGTGCCAGAAGAAGAATTTTTAATTTTGATCACTGCAAATGTTGGCAAGAATATGGAGTAACAAGAATTCTTAAACACTGCCGGAGAGACTATAAATAAGTAGTCACTATGCAGAGCAATTTGGAATGTCTCATGATGTTGAAGATGTACACTCTTCATGACCCAGCTGCTCCATTTCTACACACACACACACACCATGAAATTTTCACACATATTCCATAAGAAAACATAAATAAGAACACTCATAATAATAGCTGTTTTTGGTGTCAGAGACCTGGATTAAATCTTACCTAAACCATTCATTCTCTGAGTAGCCTCAGGCAAAAAGGTCTTTAAATCTCTCTTAGCTTTAATTTTTCCATTATTAAAATGCAGGCAACCGTACCTGCCCACCAGAAATATTGTGCAGATTAAAAGAAAAAAAAAAGGTTTATGAAGAATGTAGCACATTTGACACTTACTAAAACTTGAAGAACATTAGTTCCCATTTCTCCGTGTACTAAATGGATGTTTATATCCTAAATTGACTGGAGGGAATTCCTTGATTTTAAGAGAGGCAGGATCCTACAGTGAAGGCAAGTGTGCTGTTTCAAAATGTTTAAACTCCATTTCCTCTCTTTAGTGCCTTCCAAAAAGTACACCATGCCACACGTCCCAAAGGAAAAGAATGTCATGGAAAGAGGGAGGCAGGGACACCGAAACAGTTACAAGCTTAGGAAACCATTGATTACAGCCTTTCCACCACCTGGATCTCAGTATGAGTTAAATATAATTATGCTTGGCTTAAAGTAGTGTTTGTGTCATATTCAAACGGGTCCACGTAGCTTCAAAGGGTAAATGTGCTTACGTATGTTCAGTGGGATACACTGATGCCTGGTCCTTAAAAACTTGTAAGACCATCTCAGTTTATGTTGCTGGAAAAGACCACTTGTTATGAGGGTCAGAGTAAATATCTTGGCCCTTTTTTAATTTTACAAGGAAGCTCATGGCAAAAGAGGTTAAAATGTGGTTAATTTATGAGTATGATGGAACATCCCCCTATTACAATGGATGTCCGCCTGGAAATCTGGTTGGTCTGGGTAAGCCCTAATTAAAAAAGAATTGTCTAAATGGACTTTCTAGACTCACGTCAGAACTGGGATCTACACAGAGCCAGCAGGAACTCTGAGTGGAGTAGAAAGCCTGGATGGGAAGGGGAGAATCTCAGCTCTAATCCTGGCTTGGTTGCTAGCTTGCCGTGCTACCTGTGAAGCTGCCCCTTCACAGCTTTAGAGGTCTACACAGACTCAATGATCTGCCTGCTCAAGATCTAGGATTCTGAGGCTCATCACTTCTTTCTCAAACCCTGGTTATAGAATTGATCTTCTTCTAGGTCTATTAACACACCTTGAGAACAGAGAGACCTATACTGGACATAGAAGAAAGGACTGGGCAAAAATGAAGTATGGGAGACAGAGAATGAAAAGAGGAATTAGAAGGTGCACACAAATTAGAAATGCATAAAAATAGAAATGCATTTTTAAATGACACTGAATTGGAGTAGATACATTAAATCAAAATAATGCTTTCACACGGTCATGGAGACATGAATGGACCTAGAGATTGTCATACTGAGCGAAGGAAGTCAGACGGAGAAAGACAAATATCATATGATATCGCTTATATGTGAAATCGAAAAAAAATGGTGCAAATGAACCTATTTACAAAACAGAAATAGAGTCAGATGTATTAAACAAACTTACGGTTACCAAGGGGGAAAGGGTGGGGGGAGGGATAAATTGGGAGAGTGGGATTGACATATACACACTACTATATATAAAACAGATAACTAATAAGAACCTGCTGTATAGCACAGGGAACTCTACTCAATACACTTTAATGAACTTTATGGGAATAGAATCTAAAAAAGAGTGGATATATGTATAACTGATTCACTTTGTTATACAGCAGAAACTAACACAACATTGTAAATCAACAATACTCCAATAAAAATTAATTAAAAAATATTCATGGAGTTATAAGGTTCGATACCTACGCTATAGTCAACTCTTGGACTAAGTAGCTGTGTGACTTTGAATCAGTCAGTTCCCTTCTTAGTCTCCATTTGCCCTCCTATAAACCAAGGTGTTTGGGCCAGATGGTTTCCGAGCAAAATAATTTGATGAATTAAAGTAAGGGTGAATAGTACGTAACGTATGTATAAACCTTGATGGATCTGAGAGGAAGAAAGCCATGGTTACAAGTGGGCAGGGGGTCCATCCTACAGCCTCCCTGTTCTCCAGAAACCATGCCCTCCCTATCAGACTTCCCAGACTGTGCTGGCATCGCCAAAAGGCTGCTGGGAATTTCTCTGCAGAGCCCTGTTCCTAAATGAACTCCCAGGAGATTGGGGGATGGAGGAGGGTGCCAGTTTAAAACAGGTCTGATATGATCCAGGACCTGATAGGGTTTCAGCTGCCTGCTTCTCTGGCAATTTGCAGAGAAATTAAAGAGATTCTTGTGGAGGTTAAATGGCTCAAGTCCTAGGGAGGGGACGCTGTTGCTCAGAAAGAAACACAAAGACGAGATTCATCTTGCTCAAGAATTATAAATAGAACAGTCAGATTAGATTCAGCAGAGGAATGGGGGCACCAAGAAGGAGCCAAGTTCTCTCCAAATAAAGAGGCAAGGCTCCAAAGACTCGCAAAGCAGGCTTTCAAAAGGGAAAAAAAGAAAAGATGGGAAGGAAGAAAACTTCAAAAAAAAAAAAAAAATGGGCCTTTTCTTTTAACCCGCAACTTCTTCCAGGCAAGAAGACAAAATCATCAGTTCCTGAAAGAGAGATTGAAAGTCAATTATCACCCCATAAGGAGTCGTTCACTGTAAAAGGAATGAAAATAGTTTACTGCTCTATGGAAAATGCAAGCTGCTTCCAAACTTTAGGTTAAAAACTTGGCAAAGGGTGCTTGGCCTCCCTGTATATCTGTCTTGGAGATGTTTATCCAGCGGATGGAGATACTGAGATGGGTCTGGTCTTCAGGTTGGTTTTTTGTTCTGCGTAAGGTTTCCATCAGATACAGTCTGCAAACTGGTGCAAGCCAGGAGGCTGCTGGAGGGAGGCCCTGATTTAACTGCAGCAGGCCCTGCCTACACCAGGACTCTGCTTTGTAAGAATAGAGCAGTAGTGCAGAGACCAAGCAGGAAGCAGCGCAGGGAGCTGGTGGAGCGCATACTTGCTCCCAACTCAAAAGACCTTCTTTCCAGGTCTGCTTCTAGCGTTCAATGCCATATGGTCTTAGACAAGTCACCCGACCTCTTGGAGCTACAGATTCCCCATCTGTTCATCAGTGAGGCTGGCTTCCACCTACATCTCGAAGTTGTTTGAAGGAAGTAATGTAAAATACAAGTTCTGTAGAAATGCCATCAGTAGTCTACATGAAAACAGATCCCTTCAAAGGGGACCCTAAGTGCTTCCTACAAAACCACAGGTAATATGGGCTGCTCAATCACGTTATAAATTTCCTGTTCTCCACCGGATGTAACCTAAATACTTCCAGTCTCTCCTCTTCTAAAAGGAAGTATATAGAGGCAATGAAACACAGAGATTAAGAGCATGGGTTTTGCATTAAGACAAACTAGAGTTCGAATCCCTCTTGTCTCACTCATTAGGTACATAACATTGGAAAATTTTTCTTAAACTATCTGTATCTCAGTTTACTTCACTGGAAAATGGGAATAATGCTGGCCTCCCAGGTTTGCTGTGAGGATTCATAAAAAGCAAGAATGTGTGCAAACCACATAGCCTGTGCTCAAGAAAGTATGGTATGGTTTTTGATCATCGCCCAATATCATAGTCACCAATTTTACTGTCTTTGGATTAAATCAGGCAAGTACTCCTTGATTTACTCATATACCTCCAACTGCAATTTAAGTCTTATTTTGTTAAAAATATGTGTTTTATTCTTATTATAAAAATAATACATGAATATACTTCCATTTCCAGGAGGATGGAATAGGCATACATTTCCCTATTCCTCCACTAAGTACAACTGAAAAGTGTGGGATATTATATATAAAACAAAGGTATAGACTCTGAAAGGTGGAGAGAAGATGGAAGAGTGTCCAGTGACCTCAGGACCTAAAAAACAATGCAGCGCTGAGTTCCTAAGTTTTCTTTTTGCTTCATATACCCCAGACTTGGAGCTGAAGAAGCCAGAGACTCAGAAATGGCAACAGGCACATTTTTTACTACCTGATACCTTCACTAGTGAATTCTACCAACCATTTAAAGAACACCAATCCTTCTCAAGCTTTTCCAAAAACTTGAAAAGGAGGGAACATTTCCTAACCCATTCTATGAAGGCAATGTTAGCATTGCCCTGATAACAGAGCCAGACGAAGACACTACAAAATTATAAACTAATATCCCTTTTGAACATTAATGCAAAATCCTCAACAAAATACTAGCAAACTGAATTCAGCAGCATACTAAAAGGATTATATACTATGGCCAAGTTGGATTTATTTCTGGAATACGAGGACAGTTCAACATACAAAAACCAATGTAAAGCACCACATTAATGGAGTGAAGGAAAAGAAATATGTGATCATCTCAATTGATGCAGAAAAAGCATCTGACAAAATTCAATACACTTTCACGATAAAAACACTCAACAATTAAGGAGTAGAAGGAAACTACCTCAACATACTAAAAGCTACATATGAAAAACCCACCATGAGTATCATACTCAATGATGAAAGACTGAAAGGTTTTCTTCTAAGATCAGGAATAAGACAAGAATGCCCACTTTACCACTTCTATTCAACATAGTACTGGAAGTTCCAGCCAGAGCAATTAGGCAGAAAAAGAAATTAAAGACATCCAAATTGGAAAGAAAAAAAGTAAAGTTATCTCCATTCACAGATGTTATTTTATACATATAAAATCCTAAACATTCCACACCAAAATGAAACTGTTAGAATTAATAAATTAATTCAGCAAAGTAGTAGGATACAAAATCAACATGCAAAAATCACTTGCATTTCTATACATGAACAATGAACAATCTGAAAAGGAAGTTAAGACAACAATTATATTTACTATAGCATCAAAAAGAATAAAATGTTTAGGAATTACCTAAGGATGTAAAAGACTTATACAATGAAAACTACAAAACATTGCCTAAAGAAATTAAAGAAGAGATAAATAAATGCAAAGATGTTCCATGTGCATGGGTTGGAAGACAATATTTTTAAGATGTCAATATTACCCAAAGCAGTCTACAAATTCAATGCAATCTCTCTCAAAATCCCAACAATGTTTTTTGCAGAAATACAAAAACCCATCCTAAAATTCACATGAAATCTTAAGGGACTCCAAATAGTCAACAACCTTGAAAAAGAACAACAAAGTTGGAAGACTCACATTTCCTGATTTCAAAACTTACTACATACAAATTTGACCACTTAGATGAAATGAATCAATTCGTTGAGAAACAGAGACAACCACGATTCATCTAATGTGAAAGAGATAATTTGCATATCCCTATAATATTAAGGAAGTTGAATTTATAACCAAGAACCCTCCCCCCAAATAAGTCTCTGGGCCCACATAGTTTCACTAAAGAATTCTACCAAACAGTTAAAGAAGAATTAACATCAATTCTACACAACCTCTTCCAGAAAATGTAAGAGGAGAGGACACTTCACAATTTATTCTGTGAAACTAATATTACCCTGATCCCAAACTCAGCCAAAGACAGTACAAAAAAGATATGAACACAAAAATTCTTAACAAAAAGTTATTAAATATAATTCAGAAATTACAAAAAGAATTAAACACCATGGCTAAATGGAATTTGTTCCAGATATGCAAGGCTGGTTCAATTTCCAAATTATCAATCCATGTTATTCATCATATTAATGGGGAAAAGCAGTAAAATCACATGATAATATCAATCAATGCATAAAAAGCATTTGATAAAAATTCAATATCCATTTATAATTTTTTTTAAACTCTAGGAAGAAAATAGGGTTAGGGGAACTTCAGAAACTTGATAAAGACCATCTACAACAAACCTATAACTAACATTACATTTAATAGTGAAAGACAGTGCTTTTCTTCTAAGATCAGGAATAAAGTAAGGGTATCTACTCTCCAGTCTTAATCAATATAGTGCTGTAAGTTCTAAATAATACAATAGGCAAGAAAAGGAAATAAAAGACATACAATTGGAAAGGAAAAAGTAAAATTGTCCGTATTTGTAGGTAGCACGCTTGTCTGTATAGGAAATTTCAAGAGATCTACTGAAGGAACTCCTAGAATAAGTGAGTTCAGCAACATTGCAGAATACAAAATAAACATAAATTTACACACATATATAACATATATAAATTTATTTTTATATTTCTATACACTAGCAATGAACACTTGGGCACCAAAATTACAGTACCATTTCAATCACTCAGAAAAATTAAATACTTGTGTATAAATTTAACAAAACATGTTCAGAACTTGTATGCTAACAATGATGGAAGACATCAAATAAAATCTAAATAAGTGAAATAATATATTGTATTCATGGATTGGAGGACTTAACATAGTAAAAGATATCATTTCTTCCCAAATTTATACACAGGTTCAGTGCAGTTCCTATCAAAACTATAGAAAACTTTTTTTTATAGATATAGACAAGATTATTCTAAAATTTATGTGGAAAGGCAAACTAAAATAGGTAAAACCATTGTGAAAAATGGGACTGAAGTAAAAGAAACACAGTCTATCTGATTTCAGAACTTTCTATATAGCCACAGTAACCAAAACTGTGTGGTACTGGCAGAGGAATGGACACATAGATCAATGGAATAGACTTACACGAGCATGCCCAGCTGATTTTTGACAAAGGCGCAAAAGCAATTCAGTGGTGGAAAGACTGGTTTTTCAATAAACAGTGCTGAAACAATTAGACATCTATAGGCAAGAAAGAGAAGGAGAAGAAGGAGAGAAGAAGAGGAGGAGGAGGTAAAGAAGGAGAGCCTTGACCTAAGTCTCACTCCTTAAACAAAAATGAAGTCAAAATGGATCAAACATAAAAAACAAAACTATAATTTTTTTTAAAAATAGGAGAAAGTCTTTGGGACCCAGGGCTAGGAAAATAGATCCCAAACTTGACACCAAAAGCACAATCTGTGAAAGGCAAAATTGATAAATTCATAAATATTTACTGAAGCTTTATTAATAATAGTGTAAAACTGGAAACAACCCAGATATCCTTCAACAGTAAATGGTTACACAACTTGTGGTACATCCATACTATGGAATACTACTCAACAATTTAAAAAAGAATGAATTACTGATACACACAAAAACATGAATCTCCAGAGCATTACCTATTGTAGGATTCTATGTATATAAATTCTGAATATGAGAAAATTACAGAAATGGAGAACAGATCAGTGGTTACCAGAGGTTAAGGAGGGGAGGATAGTGAGTATGGATATAAAAGGGCAGCATGAGAGATTCTTGGGGTGATGGAATCTTGGCTGTATCAACATTAGTATCCTGGTCATGATATTGCACTATAGCTTTGTGAGATGTTACCTTTGGGGGAAAATGGACCAAGGGTACATGGGATCACTCTGTATTATTTCTTGCAACTGCATGTGCATGTACAATTATCTCAAAATTAAAAGTTTGATTTTTTCAAAGTAATAGTAATTTTAGAAAATCTGGACTACACAGACACACACAGAAAAATAACAAAAATCATGTATATCGTCCCCACTAAGAGATAACCACTTTTTAATCCTTAAACATATCTAACCAAAGTTTTAAAAATCTTTCTAAGCATGAATAATTTCAAAGAAAGGTAACTCTTATTCAGTGGAAGGATCCCATGCCCCACCTCCTCAGCATGAAAATTATTTTACTTCAGAAACTCCTTCTTCTCCTACAACAGCCTGTATTAGTCAGGGTCCTCCAGAGAAACAGAACTAGTAGGTAGATAGATACAGGTGACCCTTGAATAACACGGTTGCACAACCAAGGATACAGAGGGCCAGCTGCAAAGTTATAGGCAGATTTTCCGTGCCCCTAACCCCTACGTTGTTCAAGGGTCAACTGTATGTATAAAATAAGGCAATTCAAAAGGCAGCGTTTCCAAACCCAAGAATAGCCAGTGTTTTGGTCTGAGCTCAAGTCCAAAGGCAGGAAAAGACCAATGCCCCAGCTCCAGGCAGTCGGGCAGAAGGAGTTCCCTCTCTTACTTGCGGGAGGGTCAGCCCTTTTGTTCTATTCAGGCCTTCAACTGTTTGGATGAGGCCCACCATATTAGGAAGAGCAATTTGATTTACTTAGTCTAGTGATTCAAATGTTAATCTCATCCAGAAACACCCTCACAGACACACCCAGAATAACGTGTGACCTGGCCCAGTCAAGCTGACACATAAAATGGCCTGATGCTACTCTCTGTCCCACCAGTGAACTGCCAACCCTGCTCTCCCAACTCTAGCTAATTTCCTGAGATCATAGCAGTGGTGCTGTAGACCTTGGCTGTGGTATTTTTCAGCCAAATATCTGACATCTGGAATGCATCTCGAGAGAGAGTTACTAAGTGGTGGTACCAGGGAGGGTAAAATACCCCACAGCGAATGGGCTATTAGTTTTGTGATGTATGAGTTGAGTGAGGTGGAACAGCAGGAAAGTTCCACCTGCTGGTGGGGGCGTGCACGTGTGCACACACACACACACACACACACTCTCACCGAAAGGGACCTTGTGGGCTGTTATGATAGTTGTTTACTCACTTGTTTGGCAGTGAACAAGTCGGTCTGGGTGGCGCAGACCAATATTGAGACATTTTAGACAGGTCTATTCTGCAGAAAAGTACTGCCCTTCCTGCTGCCACTCTGTGCCTCAACTTCTCCAACTTTAAAATGGGCATCTTCGATTTGTCTTTGGTTCATGGAGGTATTAAGAAGTATAGTGATGCCTCTACAGCCCTTCAACTCCTTACAAAAAACCTGCATAAATAAATCAAAGGCTACTGTGTAAGAAACAATTTCTAGTTCATTTACCATCCAGATCCTTATGAGACTCTGTAAATATCTAATAAAAGTAGACAAATGGCTGGCAACATGAGGATTCAGCTCGCAACAGAGTTCTAAAAGAAAAGAGCTCATAGAAAACTAAGACTCAGATGGAACACCTGATAAAGGCATTCTATTTTGGCCATACATTTCCACTGCTCTAGAGAACAACTTCCCAAAGGCATATTTTTCATCACACATGCAACTACGCTATGGCCCAGCAATTCTACTCCTGGAATTCACCCAAAATAAAAAACAACATGTGTCCACAAAAAGACTTACACAAATATATTAATAGCAGCCTTACGCATAGTAGCCAAAATCTAGAAACAACCTAAATGTCAGTTAACAGGTGAATGGATAAACAGATTGTGGTATATTCATACAACAGCAGAGTTCTTAGGAATATAACAGAACTACACAATAATACAACACAGCACACAATAAAAAGGATTACATGAACTACTAATAGAGGTAACACAAGAATGGATCCTGAAAGCATTACGCGGGGCCCAAGAAACCAGACACAAAAGAGTATATACTGCATAATTCCATTTATACAAAGTTGGGAACAGGCAAAACTAATCTATTGTGAGAGAAATCAGAACAGGAGTGTGTCTGGCAGGGGGAATGGAGTTAGAGATAGTGGGAAAGTAAATAACCGGAAAGAGAAGTGAAGGCATTTTCTGAGATAATGGAGATGTTTTCTATCTTGTTTGGGGGCGGTGGTTTCACAGGTGTACAGAATGACTGAACTCATCAGACTGAACACTTCAGATCTGTTCATACTATTGTATGTAAATTATGTCTTAATAAATAAATAGGTTTTAAAAAATTGTTGGACCCACCCATATCCAGGGGCAGGGAAACTTTATCCCCACCAAATAAATTATGAATGGGCAGTGGGAAACAAAATACAGTTCTGTTTTGATCACATCCTTTGATTGTGCTTGTTGAAGATATCAGTTAAGCACACTACTTATTTTGTCCAAGAAAGGCGGAAAGGAAGGAAGAAAGGAGATGTCTGACACCCTCCCTGACTTTTCCTGTTTAATATACTTACTTCCGTCCCCCTCAACTCCATTGTTGTAGCCATTGAACATTTCCACCCCTTCCTCCATCCCAGGTGCCTGATGCTCTCATGGGTGGCCCTGGGGTGGTTGGCTGAGTGGGGAGAAAGGCCTAGAACAGCTGGATGATGACACACAAGACAGTATGTAATTAAGGGTTGATTTACATGGTACCTGTAAGTGTCAAAATTAGAGACAAATCTCTCCAAGGGGAGCTGGGGAAAGTTTCACTGAGGCAATGCGGTGAGTGTACTTTTAAAAACTGGGAGAATTGTAATCAGTGGAGACACAAAGGAACGCAATTTCATAAGGGGGATCATAACCAAAGGTGCAGAATCAGAAAAGCACCAAGCATGTTGGGGAAATAAAACGGATGAATGATAACTACTATTTGTTGAATATCTTTGCTTTGCCACCAATAGATGTAAGCGTTTATTTCCTTCTGTAAACTTTAGGACAGCTCCTCATTACACAGATAAGAGGAGGACAGAGGGGAACCAGGGAACTTCCTCAACAAATGCAGAGTTGGACTTTGACTCCTGGTTCATAGCTCATATACGCGCAAACTACACCTAAACACCATTGCCCAGGTCCATGGAGATGAGGCTGCAACAGGGGTCTTCAGGCCTTTGTAGTAAAAGGAAGGATATCAATTAACTAGTTAATTAAAACAGTGCTAAGAGGTTGTTTAGAAATATTTAGGTGCTATAGATTGAAAACTTGGGGGACCAGAACACAGAAGACCTTGAGTAACAAGTTTAGGAGCATCCGTTTTATTACAGGTACAGAGAAATCATTTCAGTTCTTCAAGCAAAACCATGAGAATGTGGAAGAAGATGGTTCTGGCTGCGATGAACAGGTCGAGCTAGGCAGGACCAACAGCAGGAAACACAGGTAAGAGGATATCAGAATACTGTGCTAGTTCAAACAAAGGACCATTCCAAGGTCTATATTAAGGGACGGTAATGAGAAGGGGAAAAAAAAGTATTCAAGTGGCATCATAAAAGAAATATGGTCAAGGCCTGGTGTCTAATAGGATGAAGGGCTGAGCAAAACGAGCTAGGAAAAGAGAAGAGGGTTCTAGGGGTCAAGCCTTGGTCCTAGGAGAATGTCATTTCTGTTACGGAAGTCAGGAAGGAGAGCTGAAAGGAGGGGAGAGTGATCAGCTCATCAGGAAATTTAGGGTTTGGGATCTGGTGGGACCCACAGACAAAGTGAGATTTGCCTGTCAGTGGTAGACGAAGGGGGATTGAGATCAGAAAACCAAGCCTTGGGCATTAGAGCCACCTGGTTAAGTGCTTGGACTCAAGTCAGACAGAGCAGACCAGGATTTGACACCTACTAGCTCTCTTAGCCTCAGTTCTTCCTATGACAATGAAATAATTAATGTACCTGTTTCACAGGGTTGATGGGAGGATTAAAATGCATAAAAAGGGGACTTCCCTGGTGGTGCAGTGGTTGGGAATCCGCCTGCCAAGGCAGGGGACATGGGTTCAATCCCTGAGCCGGGAAGATCCCACATGCCATGGAGCAACTAAGCCCACGTGTCACAACTACTAAGCCTGCACTCTAGAGCCTACGAGCCACAACTACTGAGCCCATGTGCTGCAACTACTGAAGCCTGCGTGCCTAGAGCCCGTGCTCTGCAACAAGAGAAGCCACCCAATGAGAAGCCCGCACACCTCAACGAAGAGTAACCCCTGCTCGCCGCAACTAGAGAAAGCCTGCGTGCAGCAACAAAGACCCAATGCAGCCAAAAAAAAGCACAGTAAGTACTCCATAAATGTCAGCTCTGGTTATGGAGGCACGCATATATTTGGGGAGAAAGAAGACGAAGGGAGGCCTGGAAGACCCAGAGGAGGAAGAATCAGAGAAATTTGGAAAAGACTTAGCGCCATGTGACATATGCCCAGAGGGTCTTAAGGAGAGATTAATAAACAAAGGAGGATGGGGACAGAATGGACTACTGACAGTGACAATCAGGAGACTAAAGGAAGCAAAAATCAGGCTTCAGGGGGTTCGAGGGACACTGGATAATGTCCCAGTGGAGACAAATCAGAAGAGTAGTAAAAGGAAAGAGAGACCTAGAAAAGATACTAGAAAAAGAGCAAACTCAAGTGAAGATTTATTTTCAATATCAAGAAGGTTGGACTATGAATGAAAGCAGAAGTAAACCAAGTAAATTCCAGTGAAAAAAGAAATATAAAATATACTTAGGAGAGGGACTTCCCTGGTGGTCCAGTGGCTAAGACTCAGCACTCCCAATGCAGAGGGCCCAGGTTTGATCCGTGGTCAGGGAACTAGATCCCACACGCCACAACTAAAAGATCCCACACACCGCAACTAAAGAGCTTGCATGTGGCAACAAAGATCCTGCATGTTACAACTAAGACCTGGTGCAGGCAAATAACTAATATAAATAAATACATTTATATATATATATATATATATATATATATATATATATATATACCACATACTTAGGAGAAAAATGATAATGAAGGGACAAAACTCCAGATGGAAGCAGAGTGTAAGGCAGTCAAGAAGAGACATGGGTGAATTAGCCTGGGAGATAAAGAGGGAAATCTCTTATCTGCAGAGGATGTAGAAGGGACAAAGAGAGAATGAGGTGTAAGAAGGAAAAAAGACTTTGGTGCTCTGGGGTTCTGCGTATGGGGGAAGAAGATTTGACCCCAAGGTTAAACCGCACCAGTCCTTTGGATTCCCCTGTGAGAAGCAAAGCTAGTGGCTTCAGGCCACACGGAAGGAAGCCAACCACACTCCTCATTCCCACTGGACCCCAACTTGAATATATACGCATGGTCTTACTGTCTAAGGGAGAACATATTTGTTCCATACCAGTATATGGAATCCACACAGGCTGTTCTAGGAGCTTCTCTCCATTGTCACCTCTCCAAAGTATTGTTCCAGATGCCTAACAACAAGGATTGCCGAGTAGTCCCAGAACACCACAGTAGAAGTTGAAAAGTGGAGATCGTAGACTTGGTGAGGGACCTGCCTCCACTGAGCTCCCTCTGGATCAATGATTTCTGTGGAAATTGTAAATGCCCCCATTCTCTGATGTACGTGGCTTTGAAGCCTTAGTCTCACAGGGGCCTAATTCAACATTTGGTAATCCATTGGAGTATGTGGTACTTGGCATTTTCATGGCTTCATTATTTAAAGGGCAATTCATTATGTGCAATGGAAACAAATAAAACTCTATTTCTGACATTTCTAAATCTGAACCCTGAACTCTCAATAAACCTTCCAGTTTCAAAATAATTATTTAAGCAAAGCCCTGGTGTATTCACTCTAAACCATTGAGCAGTGCTCTTAATGGTTGGTGATGCAATCTCCAATGCAGAGACTTGAGTATTGGAACTTCCCTGAAGAATATTAAATAGTCCCCTTCTCTGCAACCCATTAAAGGCAATCTTGTCCTCACAGGCCTCAATCAAATTTGCACAGCAATTAGTCCTGCACAGGGTCTGATACATTTCTTAATTATAAAACAACTTTGTACCCTATTGGCCCTTTCAGATGGGTTAAGAGAACATTAATTACCTCCTCCTGAGACATCAAAGAGGTTTTTTTTTTTAATTCCCACCTTAGGGATGAATAAAGCAAGATGTAGAGAGGAGCTAACATCCATTGAGCACCTACTACGTGTTAGGCTTTATTTGGGGTGATTTACACACATGTGAATAAGCCCACGGGTAAACTATTAACCCTGTTTTGCCAATGAGAAAACACATTTAGAAAAGTTAGATTACCTGTCGTGGTCACACGGCTAGTAAGTCTGCCGGCCTGAAAGTCCAGTTTGGGATCATGGTGCCTCTGGAGGGTGATTCCCCTGATCTTTTCTTTCTTTTTTTAAATTATTACCCATCAGGCACTTTTGAGAACCTTCTGTATACCAGACCGTGTGCTAGGTACAGCGAAAAATAAATTGACTGGGTCCCGGGGCAGACAAGAAACAAACAACTGCTCTACGGTGCTTACGTGATCAAACCAGCCAGAGAGCTGGGGGCGGACAGAGCAGGGAGCCACGAGCTCAGCCTGGTGGGTGCAGCCCGGAGAGTTCACACACTCCAAGGTCGGGAGGGACCCAAATCCCCTGGAAATGGCCGCCTCTCCCTTTCATCCCAGTCTTAGGCATCACACAGGGAAGGAAGTTGAAACATAAAAAGAACCAGCCCCGCCAGCAAAAGCACCTAGGCATTCTCAGGCCACTGGCCTTGGTATCAGAACATGCCAACCGCTTTCTTCTCCTCCTCTGACTCAGGCAACCAACCCAGCCCCATGCCCTCCGCAGCCTCCCTCCCCCACCTCCAGCCGATCCAGATTTTTTTCATCATAATCTTCCTAAATGGCACATTTCATAAGACCTTCAGGAAAAAGTCAGGAAATGAGGTTTAGAGGAAGACGGAGGAGAGTAGGGGGCCTGGAGGGCGGAGGGCAGAGGGAAGCAAACTCCAGGAGAGCAAGTCTTCCATTATCACGACCTGTTAGGCGACGTCCTCCCCCTCGCCCTGAGGCACCCTCTTGCTGGATGCGCGCCGTCCACGGGGCTAATGAGCAGAGCGCAGGAGATAACTAATCCTAATGCAATTACCGCTCGCCAGTACACTGATAGGTTTGAGGTGCTCCCCGCGTGCCCCACAGCCGGAGACAGGCTCGTGCAGATGTGCCTGAACCTCCCGTCCGAGACGCTTTGACAGCTGTATACAGTCGCGGGCCCCCTCCCCCTGACAGCATCCCGGGAGAGTGATCTTTTCCCAGCGAGTCCCCAAGCAGCCTGTCGGAGGTGAAATGAAATCTTAGCAGCTTGGGGGAAGCCCGGGTCGGGCCGTGCACAATCGCTGCTATTTCCAGGGCGGTGATGGAAAGAGCCAGAGACGCAGGCCTCTGCTCTCCGCCGCTCCTCCACCCGCGCCGCTTCCTAAGAGCTCACGGGGAGTTTCAACTGCAGTGAAAAATTATAGCGCGCGGGCCGGGCCCTCTCCTGGCCGAGTTCCCGCTCCCGTGATAGGGGGATGGTTTGCAGCACACATGTTCCTTTGTTTGGCCCGACCACGTGCTCTGTTTGCACAGCAGCATGTGGTACCACTGGAGGAAATCGAACCAACACTGAAAGTTCAAGGAACAGCCAAGCTCTGCTGGGAAGCGGCTGGGCTGGGGCCGGGGTGAAATGATGGCGCAGGAGACGGGCCTACTCCATCCCCCTCCCGGGAGAAGCACCGGGTGGAGGCTGCGGAGGGGGGGCGGGGGGCGGGTAAAGGCTCTTCTGGAAAAAAGGGACTGCAGGTTTAAGTGGACTCTGACGATGATAATAATCTCTTGTATTTGAAAGAGCTTTATAGTTGATAAAGCTTTCTGGGAACTTTTATCTCATTTAATCCTTACAAAAACATATGATGCTAAAGTGCCTCTCCTAATTGGGGTAAAGAGGGAGAGGGGAAGGGCTGGTGCCCCTGAACCCCTGACCGAGTGGTCTGACCTTCCACGAGGCCCAGCAGGGCAGCTCCAAACATGGCTGATGGCAAAGTGCATGAAACAGAAACCGTCTCTCTGGCTGGCTGGCTGTCTCTCTCTCTCTTTCTCCATCCCTCTCACGCCCTCTCTCTATCCCATTTTTTAAAATTACAGAATACTACACACTTGTGGTTTTTAAAAAACGCCAAACAACACAGAAACGTATGAAACATACATGTAGGATGCAGAGAATGTTTTCCAAAATCCAGCTTTCCAAATAGAGACATGGTTAAGAATTTCAGTCATTTCCTTATTTTTTCATGCCTACCTGAACATATTTATACAATTTATAAATACTTGCATCTTTATTTTTTTAAGGGGGGAATCTTAATACACATACCACTCGATTAAATCTGTTCAACTTAACAATATATCAAAGGATATCTTTACAAAACAGAATATACAAATCTACACCATTGTTCTTTGTAACAGCTGCATACTATTTCTTTGTATGAGTGTACGTTATTTAATTGCAAAACCAGATGGTTTCCAGTTTTTGTTTATTAAAACAATGCCAAAATAAACATAAGCTATATGAATATACATCATATATTCATATACGAATATATTGTATATTCTTATATAAATATATACTGTACATTGTGAAAGTATTATTTCAGGATGAATTCCTAAAATTGCTAATTCAAAGCAGTGTTGGGTCAAAGGTAAAGCACATTTTCAATTTCAATAGACATGGCCAAACAGTTCAACAAAAATGTTACGCTAATTTACAACACACGTAAAAAAGTTAACTGTTAGTGTAGAACATTAATGTATAAAAGTTAACTGTTTCCACACACACCTGACCTGGGTATTTGTAAATCTTTGTAATTCTTGCTAATTCAACAGGATGAAAATCTCATGGTTTTAAGAGTAAGGTTGAGCATATTATGATATTTTTACTGACCATTTCTTATTTTGCTTTTATAAGTTGTGTTTTCTTGCCCATTTTTCTATTGGTTTCCCAATCTTCTCTTACTGATTTGAAGAAATTCCTTTGAGTAATTGATAAAAGATTTTTCTCAGTTTGTTTTCTACCTGTTAGTCCTGTAGTACAAAGTGCTAAATACTAATGGAGCTAAATCTGTCAATCTTTAGCATTTCTTGGTTTCTTGTCATGCTTAGAAAAAGTTTTTCAAACTTCCAGAAATATTCTGCTATATTTTCTTCTAACACTTTCATGATTATTTATTATTATTATTAAGTAGATTTTTATTGAGCAGGTATCATGCCAGACACTATTTTAGAAGCTAGATATGTAGACACAGTTCCTGAATTCATGGAGCTTATTTTCTAGGGTGAGAGACAGACAATAAACAAACAAATGAATGAATAAGTAATTACAATTCAAAATACTCTGAAGAATTAATGGAAAATAACAGAGAAAACCTAGTTAGGAAGAGTGATTACAGAAGGTAAGATTTAAACTAAGCTCTGAGGGATGAGAAATAGACAGTCATGGAGGTAAAAAACATTCCAGGCAGAATGAACAGTATATTCAAAGGCCCTGAGGCTGAGAGTAATTTGGAGTATTTGAGAAACTTAGAGGAGATCAGTGTGACTGGAATATGGCGAGGAATGCAGTGAATCAGAAAATAAGGAGCCTTATAGACCAGGATGAGGGAGAACTTAGTAGGTGCCTCACAGACACAGTGAGGTATCGATTTGACCCTAAATGCATTGTGACACCACTGAATGTTTAAGGTAAAAAAATTAATGATCTAATTTCTGTTTTTATGTTTGGAGTCATTTAAAAGAATGATCTGGCTTCCTCGAGAATAATGTAAAGAGGGTCATAGGGGGAGAATACGAGGAAGGATTCTGGGAAACAGTATGGTAGCTTGCTGGATAGCGGTCATGGGAGACAGAGAGAAGGGAAGTTCAAGATTCATTTGGGAGGACATTGACATGATTTGCTGATGGAGTGGCTGTGGGTGATGAGGGAGAAGGAGGAATCCACATGACGTCTAGGCTCTAGTTTGAGTAACTGGGTGGATTATGGTATCATTTCCTGAGAAGTGTAGACTAGAGAGGATGTGAGGGAAAGGAGAGTCTAGGAATCCTGTTCAACCTACTGAGTTTGAGATAATCATGAGATATCCAAGTAGGTAGTTGGCAGCGCAAAACTGGAGCTCGGGGAGAAGATTAGGCAGGAGGTAAAAATTTGGGAATGGCTGGCCATTAGCTATTTAAATCCAGGAAACGAGTATACAGAGAAGAGCAGGGGGCCTGGCTACAAGCCATATTTCCATATAAAAACTTCCATATTTGGAGTTGAAAAGAGGAGAAGTCAGCAAAGGAGACTGAGAAGCAGTCAAGGACATAAGGCAGAAAACTAGGAGAGATTGATATCTTGGAGACTGAGAGGGGGAAGAGTAAACAGCATCAAATGCTGAGGAGAGATGCCATAATATATGAAAACCAAAAAGACTCCATTAGAGTTGACAACAAAGAGTTTACTGATGATATGGACCGGAACAGTTTTAGTAGAAGGGGGAAATAGAAGCTATAATTTGAGAACCATGGCAACCTCCTGAAAGAAAACTTGAAATTTAATAGGGAGTTCTGTAGATACAATGCCTTGATCTGGTGTTTTCAAGCTTTGTTGTGCGTTAGACCCACCTAGTTAAAAATACAGCTGCCTGAGCCCCAACCTCAAAGAGTCTGACTCAGTAGTTCCAGGATCAATATTTTATATAAATTCTTTAGGCGATTCTGATACATAGTAAAGTTTGAGAATCAGTGCCTCACCCACGGAGAGATTTCTTGGAATGGAAATTTAGATTCTATGTTTGAAAGAGGAAAGATGTGAGGAGGCCTTTCCATGCCTTTCAAATCCTGTCACATAAGCAGCTGCCTGGTCTTTATGAATAGCAGCTGTACAGAAAAATACCCCCCTTGGCCTTACACGCAAGTGTTTTTAACCTGAGCATAAATTGGATTCGCTGAATTTAAGCTGAACTCCCTAATTTCCCTGCCTGTTTGGATATAACCACAGGTAGGCTCAAATAACATTTCACAGGTGAAATTCATTTTTTTTCCCCAGAAAAGGTCTCCTGAGAATTCAAAAATGCCTCTTTTCCATTGTTCTTCTAATTGACTAGATGGTCTAAGACTGAGACCATGTCCTTAAGAGCAAAACAACTCCTGGGTTGGGAATTAAGAGGCAACTCCCTTTTATTTGATAACCACGCTCTAGGCAAACACTTTTACATACATTATCTCAGTGAATCCTCACATGACCCTTTTGAGGCAATGAGTTTTATTTCTATTTTATGGATGAGAAACCGTGACTGGAATACGTCGTGGTGAAATAAGTTATTACAGATGTCTCAAAAATAGCATTCCTTGGCTATGCATAGATTTGACTGTATTATCCCAATTATAGAAAGAAAAATGGCTGGTTCATTGCCCAAATGGCTCTGACATTTGCTTTGTCTTACCCTCCTGGCCTTGCTGTGTAGATCAGGTTGTTAACAGCCCAGGCTCCACTACCAGCTGGATATTTATTCTTTCCCAGCTTGGACGTGGAGCGCAATGTAGTGGGATGTGTATGCGTGAGCTCTGGGGTTCAAATTCTGGCCCTGCCCCTTAGTAACTCTGTTGCCTTGGACAAGTTATTTAGCCTTTCTAGGCTTCATTTTCCTCATATGTAAATCAAGGAGCTCTCAAACATAGGGTGTGTTTACATGGTATATGTTACAAACATGGTATATGTTACAAACACAGTATGCTCAATACACAATAACTGTTATTACTTTTACCAAACCCCATTACGCCCCTCATTCAAAGCTCAATTCCACCCCAAATCTCCTGTAGGATATATTTCTAAAATCCTGTTTTGAGAGGTACTACTAGTTCTTATTTTTCTTTAACCCCTGAAGGGGTTATTTCAACCACATCTGCCCCTCTCCTGAGTTCTACATAGCCACCACCCCTTCATAAGATCTTCTTTTGGATCCTGAGAGAGATGCTGTACTCAGATTCATACCCTATTTCTTTCTAAATCCATCATTAACATGGTCACAGTTACCCAGGAAAATTGAGGAAAGTGAAGAGCTTTGCCAAAATTAACAACTTCATAATGAATACATAGTCAAGTCTCTAGTATCTACAAATACAATATTTTCAAACAAAATGAGAAGACACAGGAATTTGTTTCAAATGAAAGAACAAGAAAACAAAACCCTGAAAAAACAGCTAATGAAACAGAGATAAATAGTTTACCAGATAAAGAGGTCAAAGCATTTGTAATAAGAATGCTAAAGAAACAGACTCACAGATACGAAGAACAAGCTAGTGGTTACCAGTGGGAAGAAGGAAGAGGGGAGGGGCAAGATAGGCAAAGGGGATTAAAAGGTACAAACTACTATGTATAAAATAAATGAACTACAAGAATATATTATACAACACAGAGAATATAGCTAATTTTATAACAACTATAAATGGATAACCTTTAAAAAATTTAAATCACTATGCTGTACACCTGAAACTTATATAATATTGTATATCAACTATACCTCAATAAAAAATAAAAAGAATGCTAACTGAACTTGAGTAAAGAATAGATGAGCACAATGAGAATTTTAGCAAGGAACTAGAAAATATTAAAAAGAACCAGAGAGCTGAAGAATATGTTAACTGAAATGAAAAACACACTAGAAGGAGTTAACAGCAGACTAGGTGATACAGAAGAATGCAAAAGTGATCTGGAAGATAGAATAACGGAAATCACCCAATCAAAATGAAAAACAAATTTTAAAAAATAAGGAGAGTTTAAGGAACCTCTGGGACAACATAGTAGTACTCATATTCATAGAACACACCCTTTCATCATACACAAAAATAAACTCAAAATGGCTTAAGGACTTAAACATAAGACATGACACCATAAAACTCCTAGAAGAAAACATAGGCAAACCATTCTCTGACATAAATCGTACCAATGTTTTCTTAGGTCAGTCTCCCAAGGCAATAGAAATGAAAATAAACAAATGGGACCTAATCAAATTTACAAGCTTCTGCACAGCAAAGGAAACCATAAACAAAACGAAAAGACAACCTACAGAACGGGAGAAAATATTTGCAAATGATACGACCAACAAGGGCTTAACTTCCAAAATACACAAACAGCTCATACAACTTGATAACAAAAAAACAAACAACCCGAGAAAACCATAATTCAAAAAGAGTCATGTACCAAAATGTTCATTGCAGCTCTATTTACAATAGCCAGGACATAGAAGCAACCTAAGTGTCCATCAACAGATGAATGGGAGGTTAGAGAAGATGGCAGAAGAGTAAGACGCAGAGATCACCTTCCTCCCCACAGATACATCAGAAATACATCTACACGTGGAACAACTCCTACAGAACACCTACTGAACACTGGCAGAAGACGTCAGACCTCCCAAAAGGCAAGAAACCCCCCCACGTACCTGGGTAGGGCAAAAGAAAAAAGAAAAAACAAAGACAAAAGTATAGGGATGGGACCTGCACCAGTGGGAGGGAGCTGTGAAGGAGGAAAGGTTTCCACACACTAGGCAGCCCCTTCGCGGGCGGAGACTGCAGGTGGCGGAGGGGGAAGCTTCAGAGCCACGGAGGAGAGCGCAGCCACAGGGGTGCGGGGGCAAAGCGGAGAGATTCCCGCACAGAGGATCGGTGCCGACCAGTACTCATCAGCCCAAGAGGCTTGTCTGCTCACCCGCCAGGGCGGGCGGAGCTGGGAGTTGAAGCTCGGGCTTCGGTCGGAGCGCAGGGAGAGGACTGGGGTTGGCGGCATGAACACAGCCTGCAGGGGGTTAGTGCGCCACGGCTAGCCGGGAGCGAGTCCAGGGAAAAGTCTGGAGCTGCTGAAGAAGCAAGAGACTTTTTCTTCCCTCTTTGTTTCCTGGTGCGCGAGGAGAGGGGATTAAGAGCACTGCTTAAAGGAGTTCCAGAGACGGGCGCGAGCCGCGGCTAAAAGCGCAGACCCCAGAGACGGGCATGAGACGCTAAGGCTGCTGCTGCCGCCACCAAGAAGCCTGTGTGTGAGCACAGGGCACTATCCACACCCCGCTTCCGGGGAGCCTGTGCAGCCCGCCACTGCCAGGGTCCCGGGATCCAGGGACAACTCGCCCTGGAGAACACACGGCACGCCTCAGGCTGGTGCAACGTCACGCTGGCCTCTGCCACTGCAGGCTCGCCCCCGGCCTGAGTGAGCCAGAGCCCCCAAATCAGCGGCTCCTTTAACCCAGTCCTGTCTGAGCGAAGAACAGACGCCCTCTGGCGACCTACACGCAGAGGTGGGTCCAAATCCAAAGCTGAACCCCGGGAGCTGTGCGAACAAAGAATAGAAAGGGAAATCTCTCCCAGCAGCCTCAGAAGCAGTGGATTAAATCTCCACAATCAACTTGATGTACCCTGCATCTGTGGAATACCTGAATAGACAACAAATCATCCCAAATTGAGGAGGTGGTCTTTGGGAGCAACATATATTATTTTTTCCCCTTTTCCTCTTTTTGTGAGTGTGTATGTGTATGCTTCTGTGTGAGATTTTGTCTGTATAGCTGTGCTTTCACCATTTGTCCTAGAATTCTGTCCATCCGTTGTTTTTTTCTCTTTTTCTTTACTTAAAATTTTTTTCATAATTATTTTTTATTTTAATAACTTTATTTTATTTTATCTTACTTTATTTGATTTTATTTGATTTTATCCTCTTTCTTTCTTTCTTTCTATTTTTTCTCCCTTTTATTCTCAGCCATGTGGATGAAAGACTCTTGGTGCTCCACCCAGGAGTCAGTGCTGTGCCTCTGAGGTGGGAGAGCCAACTTCAGGACACTGGTCCACAAGAGACCTTCCACCTCCACATGATATCAAATGGCAAAAATCTCCTAGACATCTCCATCTCAACACCAACACCCAGCTTCACTCAACAACCAGCAAGCTACAATGCTGGACACCCTATGTCAGATAACTAGCAAGACAGGAACACAGCCCCATCCATTAGCAGAGAGGCTGACTAAAATCATAATAAGTCCACAGACACCCCAAAACATAGCACCAGACGTGGACCTGCCCACCAGAAAGACAAGATCCAGCCTCATCCACCAGAACACAGGCACTAGTCCCCTCCACCAGGAAGCCTACACAACCCACTGAACCAACATTAGCCACTGGGGACAGACACCAAGAAACAACGGAAACTACAAACCTGCAGCCTGCGAAAAAGGAGACCCCAAACACAGTAAGATAAGCAAAATGAGAAGACAGAAAAACACACAGCAGATGAAGGAGCAAGGTAAAAACCCACCAGACCTAACAAATGAAGAGGAAATAGGCAGTCTACCTGAAAAAGAATTCAGATAATGAGAGTAAAGATGATCCAAAATCATGGAAATAGAATAGAGAAAATGCAAGAAACATTTAACAAGGACCTAGAAGAACTAAAGAGGAAACAAGCAACAATGAACAAGACAATAAATGAAATTAAAAATACTCTACAGCTTCCCTGGTGGCGCAGTGGTTGAGAGTCCGCCTGCCAATGCAGGGGACACGGGTTCGTGCCCTGGTCCAGGAAGATCCCACATGCCGTGGAGCGGCTAGGCCCATGAGCCATGGCCGCTGAGCCTGTGCATCCAGAGCCTGTGCTCCACAACGGGAGAGACCACAACAGTGAGAGGCCCGTGTACCTCAACAAAAATAATAATAAAAATAAAATAAAAATAAAAATACTCTAGAAGGGATCAATAGCAGAATAACTGAGGCAGAAGAATGGATAAGTGACCTGGAAGATAAAATAGTGGAAATAGCTACTGCAGAGAAGAATAAAGAATGAAAAGAACTGAGGACAGTCTCAGAGACTTCTGGGACAACATTAAATGCACCAACATTCGAATTATAGGGATCCCAGAAGAAGAAGAGAATAAGAAAGGGACTGAGAAAATATTTGAAGAGATTTTTTTAACTGCTTTATTGGAGTATAATTGCTTTACAATGGTGTGTTCGTTTCTGCTTTATAACAAAGTGAATCAGTTATACATATACATATGTTCCCATATCTCTTATTTGAAGAGATTATAGTTGAAAACTTCCCTAATATGGGAAAGGAAATAGTTAATCAAATCCAGGAAGCGCAGAGTCCCATACAGGATAAATCTAAGGAGAAACATGCCAAGAAACATATTAATCAAACTATCAAAAATTAAATACAAAGAAAAAAGCAGCAAGGGAAAAACAACAAATAACACACAAGGGAATCCCCATAAGGTTAACAGCTGATCTTTCAGCAGAAACTCTGCAAGCCAGAAGGGAATGGCAGGACATATGTAAAGTGATGAAGGAGAAAAACCTACAAACAACATTACTCTACCCAGCAAGGATCTCATTCATATTTGATGGAGAAATTAAAACCTTTACAGACAAGCAAAAGCTGAGAGAGTTCAGCACCACCAAACCAGCTTTACAACAAACACTAAAGGAACTTCTCTAGGCAAGAAACACAAGAGGAGGAAAAGACCTACAATAACAAGCCCAAAACAATTAAGAAAATGGGAATAGGAACATACATATCAATAATTACCTTAAATGTAAATGGATTAAATGCTCCCACAAAAAGACACACACTGGCTGAATGGATACAAAAACAAGACCCGTATACATGCTGTCTACAAGAGACCCACTTCAGACCTAGGGACACATACAGACTGAAAATGAGGGGATAGAAAAAGATATTCCATGCAAATGGAAATCAAAAGAAAGCTGGAGTAGCAATTCTCATATCAGACAAAATAGACTTTAAAATAAAGACTATTACAAGAGACAAAGAAGAACAGTACATAATGATCAAGGAATCAATCCAAGAAGAAGAAATAACAATTGTAAATATTTATGCACCCAACATAGGAGCACCTCAATACATAAGGCAAATACTAACAGCCATAAAAGGGGAAATCGACAGTAACACATTCATAGTAGGGGACTTTTAACACCCCACTTTCACCAATGGACAGATCATCCAAAATGAAAATAAATAAGGAAACACAAGCTTTAAATGATACATTAAACAAGATGGACTTAATTGATATTTATAAGACATTCCATCCAAAAACAACAGAATACACATTCTTCTCAAGTGCTCATGGAACATTCTCCAGGATAGATCATATCTTGGGTCACAAATCAAGCCTTGGTAAATTTAAGAAAATTAAAATCGTATCAAGTATCTTTTCTGACCACAACGCTATGAGACTAGATATCAATTACAGGAAACAATCTGTAAAAAACACAAACACATGGAGGCTAAACAGTACACTACTTAATAACCAAGAGATCACTGACGAAATCAAACAGGAAATCAAAAAATACCTAGAAACAAATGACAATGAAAACACGACAAGCCAAAAGCCATGGGATGCAGCAAAAGCAGTTCTAAGAGGGAAGTTTATAGCAATACAATCCTACCTTAAGAAACAGGAAACATCTCAAATAAACAACCTAACCTTGCACCTAAAGCAATTAGAGAAAGAAGAACAAAAAACTCTCAAAGTTAGCAGAAGGAAATAAATCAGATCAGAAATAAATGAAGAAGAAATGAAGGAAACGATAGCAAAGATCAATAAAACTAAAAGCGGGTTCTTTGAGAAGATAAACAAAATTGATAAACCATTATCCAGACTCATCAAGAAAAAAAGGGAGAAGACTGATATCAATAGAACTAGAAATGAAAAAGGAGAAGTAACAACTGACACTGTAGAAATACAAAGGATCATGAGAGATTACTGCAAGCAAATCTATGCTAATAAAATGGACAACCTGGAAGAAATGGACAAATTCCTAGAAATGCACAACCTGCCGAGACTGAATCAGGAAGAAATAGAAAACATGAACAGACCAATCACAAGCACTGAAATTGAAGCTGTGATTAAAAATCTTCCAACAAACAAAAGCCCAGGACCAGATGGCTTCACAGGCGAATTCTACCCAACATTTAGAGAAGAGCTAACACCTATCCTTCTCAAATTCTTCCAAAATACAGCAGAGGGAGGAACACTCCTAAACTCATTCTATGAGGCCACCATCACCCTGATACCAAAACCAGGCAAAGATGTCACAAAGAAAGAAAATTACAGGCCAATATCGCTGATGAACATAGATGTAAAAACCCTCAACAAAATACTAGCAAACAGAATCCAACAGCACATTAAAAGGATCGTACACCATAATCAAGCGGGGTTTATTCCAGGAATGCAAGGATTCTTCAATATACACATACCAATCAAAGTGATACACCATATTAACAAATTGAAGGAGAAAAACCATATGATCATCTCAATAGATGCAGAGAAAGCTTTCGACAAAATTCAACACCCATTTATGATAAAAACCCTGAAACAAGTAGGCATAGAGGGAACTTTTCTCAACCTAAAAAAGGCCATATATGACAAACCCACAGCCAACATCGTTTTCAATGGTGAAAAACTGAAACCATTTCCACTAAGATCAGGAAGAAGACAAGGTTGCCTACTCTCACCACTCTTATTCAACACAGTTTTGGAAGTTTTAGCCACAGCAATTAGAGAAGAAAAAGAAATAAAAGGAATCCAAATTGGAAAAGAAGAAGTAAATCTGTCACTGTTTGTAGATGACATGATACTATACATAGAGAATCCTAAAGATGCTACCAGATAACTACTAAAGCTAATCAATGAATGTGATAAAGTAGCAGGATACAAAATTAATGCACAGAAATCTCTTGCAGTCCTATACACTAATGATGAAAAATCTGAAAGTGAAATTAAGAAAACACTCCCATTTACCATTGCAACAAAGAATAAAATATATAGGAATAAACCTACCTAAGGAGACAAAAGACCTGTATGCAGAAAATTATAAGACACTGATGAAAGAAATTAAAGATGATACAAATAGATGGAGAGGTAAATACCATGTTCTTGGATTGGAAGAATCAACATTGTGAAAATGACTCTGCTACCCAAAGCAATCTACAGATTCAATGCAATCCCTATCAAACTACCACTGGCATTTTTCATAGCACTAGAACAAAAAATTTCACAATTGGTATGGAAACACAAAAGACCCCCAATAGCCAAAGCAATCTTGAGAACGAAAAATGGAGCTGGAGGAATCAGGCTCCCTGACTTCAGACTATACTACAAAGCTACAGTAATCAAGATAGTATGGTACTGGCACAAAAACAGAAATATAGATCAATGGAACAGGATAGAAAGCCCAGAGATAAACCCACGCACATATGGTCACCTTATCTTTGATAAAGGAGGCAAGAATATAAAGTGGAGAAAAGACAGCCTCTTCAATAAGTGGTGCTGGGAAAACTGGACAGGTACATCTAAAAGTATGAAATTAGCACACTCCCTAACACCATACACAAAAATAAACTCAAAATGGATTAAAGACCTAAATGTAAGGCCAGACACTACAAAACTCTTAGATGAAAATATAGGAAGAACACTCTATGACATAAATCACAGCAAGATCCTTTTTGACCCACCTCCTAGAGAAATGGAAATAAAAACAAAAATAAACAAATGGGACCTAATGAAACTTCAAAGCTTTTGCACAGCAAAGGAAACCATAAACAAGACCAAAAGACAACCCTCAGAATGGGAGAAAATATTTGCAAATGAAGCAACTGACAAAGGATTAATCTCCAAAATTACAAGCAGCTCATGCAGCTCAATAACAAAAAAAGAAACAACCCAGTCCAAAAATGGGCAGAAGATCTAAATAGACATTTCTCCAAAGAAGATATACAGATTGCCAACAAACACATGAAAGAATGCTCAACATCATTAATCATTAGAGAAATGTAAATCAAGACTACAATGAGATATCATCTCACACCAGTCAGAATGGCCATCATCAAAAAATCTAGAAACAATAAATGCTGGAGAGGCTGTGGAGAAAAGGGAACCCTCTTGCACTGTTGGTGGGAATGTAAATTGACACAGCCACTATGGAGAACAGTATGGAGGTTCCTTAGAAAACTAAAAATAGAATTATCATACAACCCAGCAATCCCACTCCCGGGCATATACCCTGAGAAAAGCATAATTCAAAAATAGTCATGTACCACAATGTTCATTGCAGCTCTATTTAAAATAGCCAGGACATGGGAGCAACCTAAGTGTCCATCTACAGATGAATGGATAAAGAAGATATGGCACATATATACAATGGAATATTGCTCAGCCATAAAAAGAAACGAAATTGAGTTATTTGTAGTGAGGTGGATAGACCTAGAGTCTGTCATACAGAGTGAAGTAAGTCAGAAAGAGAAAAACAAATACCCTATGCTAACACATATATATGGAATTTAAGAAAAAATTAAGTCATGAAGAACCTAGGGGTAAGATGGGAATTAAGACACAGACCTATCAGAGAATGGACTTGAGGATATGGGGAGGGGGAAGGGCAAGCTGTGATAAAATGAGAGAGTGGCACGGACATATATACACTATCAAACGTAAAATAGATAGCTAGTGGGAAGCAGCCGCATAGCACAGGGAGATCAGCTCGATGCTTTGTGACCACCTAGAGGTGTCGGATAGGGAGGGTGGGAGGGAGGGAGACACAAGAAGAAAGAGATATGGGAACAGAAGTATATGTATAACTGATTCACTTTGTTATAAAGCAGAAACTAACACACCATTGTAAAGCAACTATACTCCAATAAAGATGTTAAAAAACAAAACAGATGAATGGATAAAAAAGATGTGGCACATATATACAATGGAATATTACTCAGGCATAAAAAGAAACGAAATTGAGTTATTTGTAGTGAGGTGGATGGACTAGAGTCTGTCATACAGAGTGAAGTAAGTCAGAAAGAGAAAAACAAATACCGTATGGTAACACATACATATGGAATCTTAAAAAAAAGAAAAAGAAAGAAAAAAAATGATCAGAAGTACCTGGGGCAAGACGGGAATAAAGATGCAGACCTACTAGAGAATGGACATGAGCATATGGGGAGTGTGAAGGGTAAGATGGGACAAAGTGAGACAGTGGCATGGACATATATACACTACCAAACGTAAAATAGATAGCTAGTGGGAAGCAGCCACATAGCACAGGGAGATCAGCTCAGTGCTTTATGACCACCTAGAGGAGTGGGATAGGGAGGGTGGGAGGGAGGCGCAAGAGGGAGGGGATATGGGTATATATGTACATGTATAACTGAATCACTTTGTTATAAAGCAGAAACTAACACACCATTGTAAAGCAATTCTACTCCAATAAAGATGTTAATAAAACAAAAACAAAAAACCACAAACCAATCAAAAAATGGGCAGAAAACCCAAGAGACATTTATGCAATGAAGAAATACAGGTCGCCAACAGGCACATGAAAAGAACCTCAACATGACTGATTATTAGAGAAATGCTCATCAAAAGTACAATGAGGTACAACCTCACACCAGTCAGAAAGGCCACCACTAAAAAGTCTACAAATAACAAATGCTGGAGAGGGTGTAGAGAAAAGGGAACCTTCCTACACTGTTGGTGGGAATGTAAGTTGGTGCAGCCACTGGAAAACAGTGTAGAGGTTCCTCGGAAAACTAAAAAGAGAATTACCGTATGATCCAGCAACACCCCTCCTGGGCATATATCCAGACAAAACTATAATTCAAAAAGATACGTGCACCCCTATGTTCATAGCAGCACTACTCACAATAGCCAAGACCTGGAAACAACCTAAATGTCCATTGACACATGAAGAGATAAAGAAGATGTGGTACATACATACAATGGAATACTACTCAGCCATAAAAAAGAACAAAATGCCATTTGCAGTAACATGGATGCAACTAGAGATTATCATACTAAATGAAGTAAGTCAGGAAGACAAAGATAAATACCATATGATATCACTTATATGTGGAATCTAAAATATGACACAAATGAACCTATCTATGAAACAGAAAGAAATCAGGGGGATACAGAATAGACTGGTTGTGGCCAAGGGGGAGAAGGGTAGGAGAGGGATGGATTGGGAGTTTGGGATTAGCAGATGCAAACCGATATATATAGAATGGATAAACAACAAGGTCCTACTTGTTGGGAACTATATTCAATATCCTGTGATTAAACCATAATGGAAAACAACACGAAAAAGAATG